>NC_134265.1:365695843-365987756 GCF_031893055.1 Leptodactylus fuscus | reverse complement strand
CCCTGCATAGTATAATATGCCCCATAGTGGCTCCTGCACAGTATAATATGCTCCTCAGTGGCCCCTGCACAGTATAATATGCCCCATAGTGGCTCCTGCACAGTATAATATGCTCCACAGTGGCCCCGCACAGTATAATATGCCCCATAGTGGCCTCGCACAGTATAATATGCCCCATAGTGGCTCCACACAGTATAATATGCTCCACAGTTGCCCTGCACAGTATAATATGCTCCTCAGTGGCCTCGCACAGTATAAAATGCTCCTCAGTGGTCTTGTACAATATAATATGCCACATAGTGGCTCTACACAATATAACATGCTCCATAGTGGCCCCTGCACAGTATAATATGCTTCACCGTGGCCCCTGCACAGTATAATATGCCCCATAGTGGTTCCTGCACAGTATAATATACTTCTCAGTGGCCCCTGCACAGTATAATATGCTCCTCAGTGGCCCTGCACAGTATAATATGCCCATAGTGGCTCGACACAGTATAATATGCTCCACAGTGGCCCCTGCACAGTGTAATATGCTGGTGCAAATACATCAATATCTCCATAGTGTATAAAGAACATGTAACATACATGATAACAAGACTAAACACTGCCTAACATGTTTTATAGTGACCGTGGAATGTAATTACAGCCTGTGATAATATCGGCCTGCTATAATATAGATGGAGTGTGATGTAGATAATGAAGGGGCCCAACACAGTATAATATGCTCCTCAGTGGCCCCTGCATAGTATAATATGCTCCTCAGTGGCCTCACACAGTATAATATGCTCCATAGTGGCTCCACACAGTATAATATGCTCCACAGTGGCCCCTGCACAGTATAAAATGTTCCTCAGTGGTCTTGCACAATATAATATGCCACATAGTGGCTCTACACAGTATAACCTGCTCCATAGTGGCACCTGCACAGTATAATATGCTTCACAGTGGCCCCTGCACAGTATAATATGCTCCTCAGTGGCCTCGCACAGTATAATATGCCCCATAGTGGCTCCACACAGTATAATATGCTGCACAGTGGCCCTGCACAGTATAATATGCCCTATCGTTGCTCCACACAGTACAATATGCTGCACAGTGGTCCCACACAATATAATATGCTCCACAGTGGCCCCCGCACAGTATAATATGCTCCTCAGTGGCCTCGCACAGTATAATATGCTCCACAGTGGCCTTGCACAGTATAATATGCTCCATAGTGGCCCCTGCACAGTATAATATGCCCCATAGTGGCCCCACACAGTATAAAATGCTCCACAGTGGCCCCTGCACAGTATAATATGCCCCATAGTGGCCCCACACAGTATAAAATGCTCCACAGTGGCCCCTGCGCAGTATAATATGCCCCATAGTGGCCCCACACAGAATAAAATGCTCCACAGTGGCCTCACACAGTATAATATGCTCCACAGTGGCCCCGCACAGTATAATATGCTCCACAGTGGTCCCACACAGTATAATATGCTCCACAGTGGCCCCACACAGTATAATATGCTTCACAGTGGCCTCGCACAGTATAATATGCCCCATAGTGGCCCCACACAGTATAAAATGCTCCACAGTGGCCTTGCACAGTATAATATGCTCCATAGTGGCCCCTGCACAGTATAATATGCCCCATAGTGGCCCCACACAGTATAAAATGCTCCACAGTGGCCCCTGCACAGTATAATATGCCCCATAGTGGCCCCACACAGTATAAAATGCTCCACAGTGGCCCCTGCGCAGTATAATATGCCCCATAGTGGCCCCACACAGAATAAAATGCTCCACAGTGGCCTCACACAGTATAATATGCTCCACAGTGGCCCCGCACAGTATAATATGCTCCACAGTGGTCCCACACAGTATAATATGCTCCACAGTGGCCCCACACAGTATAATATGCTTCACAGTGGCCTCGCACAGTATAATATGCCCCATAGTGGCCCAACACAGTATAAAATGCTCCACAGTGGCCCCTGCGCAGTATAATATGCCCCATAGTGGCCCCACACAGAATAAAATGCTCCACAGTGGCCTCACACAGTATAATATGCTCCCACAGTGGCCTCGCACAGTATAATATGCTCCACAGTGGCCTCGCACAGTATAATATGCTCCACAGTGGCTCCGCGCAGTATAATATGCTCCTCAGTGACTCCACACAGTATAATATGCTCCACAGTGGCCTCGCACAGTATAATATGCTCCACAGTTGCCCCTGCACAGTATATTATGCTCCACAGTGGCCCCACACAGTATAATATGCTTCACAGTGGCCTTGCACAGTATAATATGCTCCACAGTGGCTCCGCGCAGTATATTATGCTCCACAGTGGCCCCACACAGTATAATATGCTTCACAGTGGCTTCGCACAGTATAATATGCTCCACAGTGGCTCCGCGCAGTATGATATGCTCCTCAGTGGCCCCACACAGTATAATATGCTTCACAGTGGCCTCGCACAGTATAATATGCTCCACAGTGGCCCCGCACAGTATAATATGCTCCACAGTGGCCCCGCACAGTATAATATGCTCCACAGTGGCCTCGCACAGTATAATATGCTCCACAGTGGCCCCACACAGTATAATATGCTTCACAGTGGCCTCGCACAGTATAATATGCCCCATAGTGGCCCCACACAGTATAAAATGCTCCACAGTGGCCCCTGCGCAGTATAATATGCCCCATAGTGGCCCCACACAGAATAAAATGCTCCACAGTTGCCTCACACAGTATAATATGCTCCACAGTGTCCTCGCACAGTATAATATGCTCCACAGTGGCCTCGCACAGTATAATATGCTCCACAGTGGCTCCGCGCAGTATAATATGCTCCTCAGTGACTCCACACAGTATAATATGCTCCACAGTGGCCTCGCACAGTATAATATGCTCCACAGTTGCCCCTGCACAGTATATTATGCTCCACAGTGGCCCCACACAGTATAATATGCTTCACAGTGGCCTTGCACAGTATAATATGCTCAACAGTGGCTCCGCGCAGTATATTATGCTCCACAGTGGCCCCACACAGTATAATATGCTTCACAGTGGCCTCGCACAGTATAATATGCTCCACAGTGGCTCCGCGCAGTATGATATGCTCCTCAGTGGCCCCACACAGTATAATATGCTTCACAGTGGCCTCGCACAGTATAATATGCTCCACAGTGGCCCCGCACAGTATAATATGCTCCACAGTGGTCCCGCACAGTATAATATGCTCCACAGTGGTCCCGCACAGTATAATATGCTCCACAGTGGCTCCGCGCAGTATGATATGCTCCTCAGTGAATCCACACATTATAATATGCTCCACAGTGGCCCCGCACAGTATAATATGCTCCACAGTGGCCCCGCACAGTATAATATGCTCCTCAGTGGCCCCTGCACAGTATAATATGCCCCATAGTGGCTCCTGCACAGTATAATATGCTCCACAGTGGCCCCGCACAGTATAATATGCCCCATAGTGGCCTCGCACAGTATAATATGCCCCATAGTGGCTCCACACAGTATAATATGCTCCACAGTTGCCCTGCACAGTATAATATGCTCCTCAGTGGCCTCGCACAGTATAAAATGCTCCTCAGTGGTCTTGTACAATATAATATGCCACATAGTGGCTCTACACAATATAACATGCTCCATAGTGGCCCCTGCACAGTATAATATGCTTCACCGTGGCCCCTGCACAGTATAATATGCCCCATAGTGGTTCCTGCACAGTATAATATACTTCTCAGTGGCCCCTGCACAGTATAATATGCTCCTCAGTGGCCCTGCACAGTATAATATGCCCATAGTGGCTCCACACAGTATAATATGCTCCACAGTGGCCCCTGCACAGTGTAATATGCTGGTGCAAATACATCAATATCTCCATAGTGTATAAAAAACATGTAACATACATGATAACAAGACTAAACACTGCCTAACATGTTTTATAGTGACCGTGGAATGTAATTACAGCCTGTGATAATATCGGCCTGCTATAATATAGATGGAGTGTGATGTAGATAATGAAGGGGCCCAACACAGTATAATATGCTCCTCAGTGGCCCCTGCATAGTATAATATGCTCCTCAGTGGCCTCACACAGTATAATATGCTCCATAGTGGCTCCACACAGTATAATATGCTCCACAGTGGCCCCTGCACAGTATAAAATGTTCCTCAGTGGTCTTGCACAATATAATATGCCACATAGTGGCTCTACACAGTATAACCTGCTCCATAGTGGCACCTGCACAGTATAATATGCTTCACAGTGGCCCCTGCACAGTATAATATGCTCCTCAGTGGCCTCGCACAGTATAATATGCCCCATAGTGGCTCCACACAGTATAATATGCTGCACAGTGGCCCTGCACAGTATAATATGCCCTATCGTTGCTCCACACAGTACAATATGCTGCACAGTGGTCCCACACAATATAATATGCTCCACAGTGGCCCCCGCACAGTATAATATGCTCCTCAGTGGCCTCGCACAGTATAATATGCTCCACAGTGGCCTTGCACAGTATAATATGCTCCATAGTGGCCCCTGCACAGTATAATATGCCCCATAGTGGCCCCACACAGTATAAAATGCTCCACAGTGGCCCCTGCACAGTATAATATGCCCCATAGTGGCCCCACACAGTATAAAATGCTCCACAGTGGCCCCTGCGCAGTATAATATGCCCCATAGTGGCCCCACACAGAATAAAATGCTCCACAGTGGCCTCACACAGTATAATATGCTCCACAGTGGCCCCGCACAGTATAATATGCTCCACAGTGGTCCCACACAGTATAATATGCTCCACAGTGGCCCTACACAGTATAATATGCTTCACAGTGGCCTCGCACAGTATAATATGCCCCATAGTGGCCCCACACAGTATAAAATGCTCCACAGTGGCCTTGCACAGTATAATATGCTCCATAGTGGCCCCTGCACAGTATAATATGCCCCATAGTGGCCCCACACAGTATAAAATGCTCCACAGTGGCCCCTGCACAGTATAATATGCCCCATAGTGGCCCCACACAGTATAAAATGCTCCACAGTGGCCCCTGCGCAGTATAATATGCCCCATAGTGGCCCCACACAGAATAAAATGCTCCACAGTGGCCTCACACAGTATAATATGCTCCACAGTGGCCCCGCACAGTATAATATGCTCCACAGTGGTCCCACACAGTATAATATGCTCCACAGTGGCCCCACACAGTATAATATGCTTCACAGTGGCCTCGCACAGTATAATATGCCCCATAGTGGCCCCACACAGTATAAAATGCTCCACAGTGGCCCCTGCGCAGTATAATATGCCCCATAGTGGCCCCACACAGAATAAAATGCTCCACAGTGGCCTCACACAGTATAATATGCTCCACAGTGGCCTCGCACAGTATAATATGCTCCACAGTGGCCTCGCACAGTATAATATGCTCCACAGTGGCTCCGCGCAGTATAATATGCTCCTCAGTGACTCCACACAGTATAATATGCTCCACAGTGGCCTCGCACAGTATAATATGCTCCACAGTTGCCCCTGCACAGTATATTATGCTCCACAGTGGCCCCACACAGTATAATATGCTTCACAGTGGCCTTGCACAGTATAATATGCTCCACAGTGGCTCCGCGCAGTATATTATGCTCCACAGTGGCCCCACACAGTATAATATGCTTCACAGTGGCTTCGCACAGTATAATATGCTCCACAGTGGCTCCGCGCAGTATGATATGCTCCTCAGTGGCCCCACACAGTATAATATGCTTCACAGTGGCCTCGCACAGTATAATATGCTCCACAGTGGCCCCGCACAGTATAATATGCTCCACAGTGGCCCCGCACAGTATAATATGCTCCACAGTGGCCTCGCACAGTATAATATGCTCCACAGTGGCCCCACACAGTATAATATGCTTCACAGTGGCCTCGCACAGTATAATATGCCCCATAGTGGCCCCACACAGTATAAAATGCTCCACAGTGGCCCCTGCGCAGTATAATATGCCCCATAGTGGCCCCACACAGAATAAAATGCTCCACAGTGGCCTCACACAGTATAATATGCTCCACAGTGTCCTCGCACAGTATAATATGCTCCACAGTGGCCTCGCACAGTATAATATGCTCCACAGTGGCTCCGCGCAGTATAATATGCTCCTCAGTGACTCCACACAGTATACTATGCTCCACAGTGGCCTCGCACAGTATAATATGCTCCACAGTTGCCCCTGCACAGTATATTATGCTCCACAGTGGCCCCACACAGTATAATATGCTTCACAGTGGCCTTGCACAGTATAATATGCTCAACAGTGGCTCCGCGCAGTATATTATGCTCCACAGTGGCCCCACACAGTATAATATGCTTCACAGTGGCCTCGCACAGTATAATATGCTCCACAGTGGCTCCGCGCAGTATGATATGCTCCTCAGTGGCCCCACACAGTATAATATGCTTCACAGTGGCCTCGCACAGTATAATATGCTCCACAGTGGCCCCGCACAGTATAATATGCTCCACAGTGGTCCCGCACAGTATAATATGCTCCACAGTGGTCCCGCACAGTATAATATGCTCCACAGTGGCTCCGCGCAGTATGATATGCTCCTCAGTGAATCCACACATTATAATATGCTCCACAGTGGCCCCGCACAGTATAATATGCTCCACAGTGGCCCCGCACAGTATAATATGCTCCACAGTGGTCCCCCAACCGGAGGCCCATGGGAGGTGATGGAAAATAACAAACACTTATACTCGCCTCACCTCACCTCTCATCCTCTCTCCATCTGGCTCTGTTCAGTATCCACTTTGGTCCTCTTCTGCCTGCAACTGAGGTCATCTCAGGTGTCACTTTTGTGGCCTGTGATTGGGCCTCAGCAGTCACGTGGGGTGTCCGCTGATGTAATTGCGCCCAATCACAGGCCCCAGCAGTGACATCAGGGGTGCATGACCTCAGTCAGAGCCTGGAAAAGCCCTGAAGAAGTTGCAATGCCGGGCCCATTAACAATGTATCGCAGTCAGGGCACCAGGCATTCCCCGATCACCGTCACAGAGCTATGGGGCCCCGGGATTCACTGATATCCCCTGTGGACCAGTCCGAGCCTGCCAACAACATACAGCACATGTATACTGTCTACTGCAGATACAGCAAGGATGGGCTCAGTATACAGTGTCACACGTGATAGGATTAGATACACAGCTCAGTATACAGTATCACACAGGATAGGATTAGATACACAGCTCGGTATACAGTATCACACAGGATAGGATTAGATACACAGCTCAGTATACAGTATCACACAGGATAGGATTAGATACACAGCTCAGTATACAGTATCACACAGGATAGGATTAGATACACAGCTCAGTATACAGTATCACACAGGATAGGATTAGATACACAGCTCAGTATACAGTATCACACAGGATAGGATTAGATACACAGCTCAGTATACAGTATCACACAGGATAGGATTAGATACACAGCTCAGTATACAGTATCACACAGGATAGGATTAGATACACAGCTCAGTATACAGTATCACACAGGATAGGATTAGATAAACGGCTCAGTATACAGTATCACACAGGATAGGATTAGATACACAGCTCAGTATACAGTATCACACAGGATAGGATTAGATACACAGCTCAGTATACAGTATCACACAGGATAGGATTAGATACACAGCTCAGTATACAGTATCACACAGGATAGGATTAGATACACAGCTCAGTATACAGTATCACACAGGATAGGATTAGATACACAGCTCAGTATACAGTATCACACAGGATAGGATTAGATACACAGCTCAGTATACAGTATCACACAGGATAGGATTAGATACACAGCTCAGTATACAGTATCACACAGGATAGGATTAGATACACAGCTCAGTATACAGTATCACACAGGATAGGATTAGATACACAGCTCAGTATACAGTATCACACAGGATAGGATTAGATACACAGCTCAGTATACAGTATCACACAGGATAGGATTAGATACACAGCTCAGTATACAGTATCACACAGGATAGGATTAGATACACAGCTCAGTATACAGTATCACACAGGATAGGATTAGATACACAGCTCAGTATACAGTATCACACAGGATAGGATTAGATACACAGCTCAGTATACAGTATCACACAGGATAGGATTAGATACACAGCTCAGTATACAGTATCACACAGGATAGGATTAGATACACAGCTCAGTATACAGTATCACACAGGATAGGATTAGATTCACAGCTCAGTATACAGTATCACACAGGATAGGATTAGATACAGCTCAGTATACAGTATCACACAGGATAGGATTAGATACAGCTCAGTATACAGTATCACACAGGATAGGATTAGATACACAGCTCAGTATACAGTATCACACAGGATAGGATTAGATACACGGCTCAGTATACAGTATCACACAGGATAGGATTAGATACAGCTCAATATACAGTATCACACAGGATAGGATTAGATACACAGCTCAGTATACAGTATCACACAGGATAGGATTAGATACACAGCTCAGTATACAGTATCACACAGGATAGGATTAGATACACAGCTCAGTATACAGTATCACACAGGATAGGATTAGATACACAGCTCAGTATACAGTATCACACAGGATAGGATTAGATACACAGCTCAGTATACAGTATCACACAGGATAGGATTAGATACACAGCTCAGTATACAGTATCACACAGGATAGGATTAGATACACAGCTCAGTATACAGTATCACACAGGATAGGATTAGATACACAGCTCAGTATACAGTATCACACAGGATAGGATTAGATACACAGCTCAGTATACAGTATCACACAGGATAGGATTAGATACACAGCTCAGTATACAGTATCACACAGGATAGGATTAGATACACAGCTCAGTATACAGTATCACACAGGATAGGATTAGATTCACAGCTCAGTATACAGTATCACACAGGATAGGATTAGATACAGCTCAGTATACAGTATCACACAGGATAGGATTAGATACAGCTCAGTATACAGTATCACACAGGATAGGATTAGATACACAGCTCAGTATACAGTATCACACAGGATAGGATTAGATACACAGCTCAGTATACAGTATCACACAGGATAGGATTAGATACACAGCTCAGTATACAGTATCACACAGGATAGGATTAGATACACAGCTCAGTATACAGTATCACACAGGATAGGATTAGATTCACAGCTCAGTATACAGTATCACACAGGATAGGATTAGATACAGCTCAGTATACAGTATCACACAGGATAGGATTAGATACAGCTCAGTATACAGTATCACACAGGATAGGATTAGATACACAGCTCAGTATACAGTATCACACAGGATAGGATTAGATACACGGCTCAGTATACAGTATCACACAGGATAGGATTAGATACAGCTCAATATACAGTATCACACAGGATAGGATTAGATACACAGCTCAGTATACAGTATCACACAGGATAGGATTAGATACACAGCTCAGTATACAGTATCACACAGGATAGGATTAGATACACAGCTCAGTATACAGTATCACACAGGATAGGATTAGATACACAGCTCAGTATACAGTATCACACAGGATAGGATTAGATACACAGCTCAGTATACAGTATCACACAGGATAGGATTAGATACACAGCTCAGCAGTCAGTATCACACAGGATAGGATTAGATACAGCTCAGTATACAGTATCACACAGGATAGGATTAGATACAGCTCAGTATACAGTATCACACAGGATAGGATTAGATACACGGCTCAGTATACAGTATCACACAGGATAGGATTAGATACAGCTCAGTATACAGTATCACACAGGATAGGATTAGATTCACAGCTCAGTATACAGTATCACACAGGATAGGATTAGATACAGCTCAGTATACAGTATCACACAGGATAGGATTAGATACAGCTCAGTATACAGTATCACACAGGATAGGATTAGATACACAGCTCAGTATACAGTATCACACAGGATAGGATTAGATACACAGCTCAGTATACAGTATCACACAGGATAGGATTAGATACACAGCTCAGTATACAGTATCACACAGGATAGGATTAGATACACAGCTCAGTATACAGTATCACACAGGATAGGATTAGATACACAGCTCAGTATACAGTATCACACAGGATAGGATTAGATACACAGCTCAGTATACAGTATCACACAGGATAGGATTAGATACACAGCTCAGTATACAGTATCACACAGGATAGGATTAGATACACAGCTCAGCAGTCAGTATCACACAGGATAGGATTAGATACAGCTCAGTATACAGTATCACACAGGATAGGATTAGATACAGCTCAGTATACAGTATCACACAGGATAGGATTAGATACACAGCTCAGCAGTCAGTATCACACAGGATAGGGTTAGATACAGCTCAGTATACAGTATCACACAGGATAGGATTAGATACACGGCTCAGTATACAGTATCACACAGGATAGGATTAGATACAGCTCAATATACAGTATCACACAGGATAGGATTAGATACACAGCTCAGTATACAGTATCACACAGGATAGGATTAGATACACAGCTCAGTATACAGTATCACACAGGATAGGATTAGATACAGCTCAGTATACAGTATCACACAGGATAGGATTAGATACACAGCTCAGTATACAGTATCACACAGGATAGGATTAGATACACAGCTCAGTATACAGTATCACACAGGATAGGATTAGATACACAGCTCAGTATACAGTATCACACAGGATAGGATTAGATACACAGCTCAGTATACAGTATCACACAGGATAGGATTAGATACACAGCTCAGTATACAGTATCACACAGGATAGGATTAGATTCACAGCTCAGTATACAGTATCACACAGGATAGGATTAGATACAGCTCAGTATACAGTATCACACAGGATAGGATTAGATACAGCTCAGTATACAGTATCACACAGGATAGGATTAGATACACAGCTCAGTATACAGTATCACACAGGATAGGATTAGATACACAGCTCAGTATACAGTATCACACAGGATAGGATTAGATACACAGCTCAGTATACAGTATCACACAGGATAGGATTAGATACACAGCTCAGTATACAGTATCACACAGGATAGGATTAGATTCACAGCTCAGTATACAGTATCACACAGGATAGGATTAGATACAGCTCAGTATACAGTATCACACAGGATAGGATTAGATACAGCTCAGTATACAGTATCACACAGGATAGGATTAGATACACAGCTCAGTATACAGTATCACACAGGATAGGATTAGATACACGGCTCAGTATACAGTATCACACAGGATAGGATTAGATACAGCTCAATTTACAGTATCACACAGGATAGGATTAGATACACAGCTCAGTATACAGTATCACACAGGATAGGATTAGATACACAGCTCAGTATACAGTATCACACAGGATAGGATTAGATACACAGCTCAGCAGTCAGTATCACACAGGATAGGATTAGATACAGCTCAGTATACAGTATCACACAGGATAGGATTAGATACAGCTCAGTATACAGTATCACACAGGATAGGATTAGATACACGGCTCAGTATACAGTATCACACAGGATAGGATTAGATACAGCTCAGTATACAGTATCACACAGGATAGGATTAGATACACAGCTCAGCAGTCAGTATCACACAGGATAGGATTAGATACACAGCTCAGTATACAGTATCACACAGGATAGGATTAGATTCACAGCTCAGTATACAGTATCACACAGGATAGGATTAGATACAGCTCAGTATACAGTATCACACAGGATAGGATTAGATACACAGCTCAGTATACAGTATCACACAGGATAGGATTAGATACACAGCTCAGTATACAGTATCACACAGGATAGGATTAGATACAGCTCAGTATACAGTATCACACAGGATAGGATTAGATACACAGCTCAGTATACAGTATCACACAGGATAGGATTAGATACACAGCTCAGTATACAGTATCACACAGGATAGGATTAGATACACAGCTCAGCAGTCAGTATCACACAGGATAGGGTTAGATACAGCTCAGTATACAGTATCACACAGGATAGGATTAGATACACGGCTCAGTATACAGTATCACACAGGATAGGATTAGATACAGCTCAATATACAGTATCACACAGGATAGGATTAGATACACAGCTCAGTATACAGTATCACACAGGATAGGATTAGATACACAGCTCAGTATACAGTATCACACAGGATAGGATTAGATACACAGCTCAGTATACAGTATCACATAGGATAGGATTAGATACACAGCTCAGTATACAGTATCACACAGGATAGGATTAGATACACAGCTCAGTATACAGTATCACACAGGATAGGATTAGATACACAGCTCAGCAGTCAGTATCACACAGGATAGGATTAGATACAGCTCAGTATACAGTATCACACAGGATAGGATTAGATACAGCTCAGTATACAGTATCACACAGGATAGGATTAGATACACGGCTCAGTATACAGTATCACACAGATAGGATTAGATACAGCTCAGTATACAGTATCACACAGGATAGGATTAGATAAGATTAGATACAGCTCAGTATACAGTATCACACAGGATAGGATTAGATTCACAGCTCAGTATACAGTATCACACAGGATAGGATTAGATACAGCTCAGTATACAGTATCACACAGGATAGGATTAGATACAGCTCAGTATACAGTATCACACAGGATAGGATTAGATACACAGCTCAGTATAACAGTATCACACAGGATAGGATTAGATACACAGCTCAGTATACAGTATCACACAGGATAGGATTAGATACACAGCTCAGTATACAGTATCACACAGGATAGGATTAGATACACAGCTCAGTATACAGTATCACACAGGATAGGATTAGATACACAGCTCAGTATACAGTATCACACAGGATAGGATTAGATACACAGCTCAGTATACAGTATCACACAGGATAGGATTAGATACACAGCTCAGTATACAGTATCACACAGGATAGGATTAGATACACAGCTCAGCAGTCAGTATCACACAGGATAGGATTAGATACAGCTCAGTATACAGTATCACACAGGATAGGATTAGATACAGCTCAGTATACAGTATCACACAGGATAGGATTAGATACACAGCTCAGCAGTCAGTATCACACAGGATAGGGTTAGATACAGCTCAGTATACAGTATCACACAGGATAGGATTAGATACACGGCTCAGTATACAGTATCACACAGGATAGGATTAGATACAGCTCAATATACAGTATCACACAGGATAGGATTAGATACACAGCTCAGTATACAGTATCACACAGGATAGGATTAGATACACAGCTCAGTATACAGTATCACACAGGATAGGATTAGATACACAGCTCAGCAGTCAGTATCACACAGGATAGGATTAGATACAGCTCAGTATACAGTATCACACAGGATAGGATTAGATACAGCTCAGTATACAGTATCACACAGGATAGGATTAGATACACGGCTCAGTATACAGTATCACACAGGATAGGATTAGATACAGCTCAGTATACAGTATCACACAGGATAGGATTAGATACACAGCTCAGCAGTCAGTATCACACAGGATAGGATTAGATACACAGCTCAGTATACAGTATCACACAGGATAGGATTAGATTCACAGCTCAGTATTACAGTATCACACAGGATAGGATTAGATACAGCTCAGTATACAGTATCACACAGGATAGGATTAGATACACAGCTCAGTATACAGTATCACACAGGATAGGATTAGATACACAGCTCAGTATACAGTATCACACAGGATAGGATTAGATACACAGCTCAGTATACAGTATCACACAGGATAGGATTAGATACACAGCTCAGTATACAGTATCACACAGGATAGGATTAGATACACAGCTCAGTATACAGTATCACACAGGATAGGATTAGATTCACAGCTCAGTATACAGTATCACACAGGATAGGATTAGATACAGCTCAGTATACAGTATCACACAGGATAGGATTAGATACAGCTCAGTATACAGTATCACACAGGATAGGATTAGATACACAGCTCAGTATACAGTATCACACAGGATAGGATTAGATACACAGCTCAGTATACAGTATCACACAGGATAGGATTAGATACACAGCTCAGTATACAGTATCACACAGGATAGGATTAGATACACAGCTCAGTATACAGTATCACACAGGATAGGATTAGATACACAGCTCAGTATACAGTATCACACAGGATAGGATTAGATACACAGCTCAGTATACAGTATCACACAGGATAGGATTAGATACACAGCTCAGTATACAGTATCACACAGGATAGGATTAGATACACAGCTCAGTATACAGTATCACACAGGATAGGATTAGATACAGCTCAGTATACAGTATCACACAGGATAGGATTAGATACACAGCTCAGTATACAGTATCACACAGGATAGGATTAGATACACAGCTCAGTATACAGTATCACACAGGATAGGATTAGATACAGCTCAGTATACAGTATCACACAGGATAGGATTAGATACACAGCTCAGTATACAGTATCACACAGGATAGGATTAGATACACAGCTCAGTATACAGTATCACACAGGATAGGATTAGATACACAGCTCAGTATACAGTATCACACAGGATAGGATTAGATACACAGCTCAGTATACAGTATCACACAGGATAGGATTAGATACACAGCTCAGTATACAGTATCACACAGGATAGGATTAGATACACAGCTCAGTATACAGTATCACACAGGATAGGATTAGATACAGCTCAGTTATACAGTATCACACAGGATAGGATTAGATACACAGCTCAGTATACAGTATCACACAGGATAGGATTAGATACACAGCTCAGTATACAGTATCACACAGGATAGGATTAGATACAGCTCAGTATACAGTATCACACAGGATAGGATTAGATACACAGCTCAGTATACAGTATCACACAGGATAGGATTAGATACACAGCTCAGTATACAGTATCACACAGGATAGGATTAGATACCAGCTCAGTATACAGTATCACACAGGATAGGATTAGATACACGCTCAGTATACAGTATCACACAGGATAGGATTAGATACACAGCTCAGTATACAGTATCACACAGGATAGGATTAGATACACAGCTCAGTATACAGTATCACACAGGATAGGATTAGATACAGCTCAGTATACAGTATCACACAGGATAGGATTAGATACACAGCTCAGTATACAGTATCACACAGGATAGGATTAGATACACAGCTCAGTATACAGTATCACACAGGATAGGATTAGATACACAGCTCAGCATCAGTATCACCAGGATAGGGTTAGATACAGCTCAGTATACAGTATCACACAGGATAGGATTAGATACACGCTCAGTATACAGTATCACACAGGATAGGATTAGATACAGCTCAGTATACAGTATCACACAGGATAGGATTAGATACACAGCTCAGTATACAGTATCACACAGGATAGGATTAGATACACAGCTCAGTATACAGTATCACACAGGATAGGATTAGATACACAGCTCAGTATACAGTATCACACAGGATAGGATTAGATACACAGCTCAGTATACAGTATCACACAGGATAGGATTAGATACACAGCTCAGTATACAGTATCACACAGGATAGGATTAGATACACAGCTCAGTATCAGTATCACACAGGATAGGATTAGATACAGCTCAGTATACAGTATCACACAGGATAGGATTAGATACAGCTCAGTATACAGTATCACACAGGATAGGATTAGATACACGCTCAGTATACAGTATCACACAGGATAGGATTAGATACAGCTCAGTATACAGTATCACACAGGATAGGATTAGATACACAGCTCAGTATACAGTATCACACAGGATAGGATTAGATACACAGCTCAGTATACAGTATCACACAGGATAGGATTAGATACACAGCTCAGTATACAGTATCACACAGGATAGGATTAGATACAGCTCAGTATACAGTATCACACAGGATAGGATTAGATACACAGCTCAGTATACAGTATCACACAGGATAGGATTAGGATACACAGCTCAGTATCACACAGATAGGATTAGATACAGCTCAGTATACAGTATCACACAGGATAGGATTAGATACAGCTCAGTATACAGTATCACACAGGATAGGATTAGATACACAGCTCAGTATACAGTATCACACAGGATAGGATTAGATACACAGCTCAGCATCAGTATCACACAGGATAGGGTTAGATACAGCTCAGTATACAGTATCACACAGGATAGGATTAGATACACAGCTCAGTATACAGTATCACACAGGATAGGATTAGATACACAGCTCAGTATACAGTATCACACAGGATAGGATTAGATACACAGCTCAGTATACAGTATCACACAGGATAGGATTAGATACAGGCTCAGTATACAGTATCACACAGGATAGGATTAGATACACAGCTCAGTATACAGTATCACACAGGATAGGATTAGATACACAGCCCAGTATACAGTATCACACAGGATAGGATTAGATACACGGCTCAGTATACAGTATCACACAGGATAGGATTAGATACACAGCTCAGTATACAGTATCACAACAGTATCACACAGGATAGGATTAGATACAGCTCAGTATACAGTATCACACAGGATAGGATTAGATACACAGCTCAGTATACAGTATCACACAGGATAGGATTAGATACAGCTCAGTATACAGTATCACACAGGATAGGATTATATACACAGCTCAGTATACAGTATCACACAGGAGAGGATTAGATACACAGCTCAGTATACAGTATCACACAGGAGAGGATTAGATACACAGCTCAGCAATCAGTAGTCACATTTTCTTGTGGCCTCGGTGCAGTAACATGTTATATCATATATCCTACTCCTCCGCCATTTTTCTCCATCCTGCTCTTCTCACTCCCTCAGGTCTTAGTACAGCTGAGGATCCCATAGAAGTAAAGGCCCATCTGGGCTCCGACCTTCTCCTCCCGCTGGTTGGTGTCTGTGGTATCGGTCTCTCCTATCGCTTTGACATCTACTCTCAATCCAGGCAGATAGGAGCCTATGATGGTGAACTACAAGGAATGAGAGGTTACCAGGGTCGCCTGACGTATGACCCAAAGACCTGCACCCTGACACTGAAGGGACTCAATGAGCAGGACGGGACGACGTTCACTGTGACCCTTCACATCATCAAAGATAGCAGATTGACACCAAGTAATATATATTACCAGGTCATCCTCCAAGGTGAGTGCGATCAGTCGTAACATACAGGTAATGGACACAGGTGATACGGCAACAACGTAGGGTTAGGTCGGGTTCTTTACTGTAACTTAGAAAGGAAGAGCAACTCTGTCAACTGATAATGTAACTACTGGGCTCTAGTAGTCTTCATCCCCTTGGGCCATGTGGCATGATGTGCCACTGTCCCACAAGCCAAACCAGACTGCCCACCCACTGGTCTCCACCGTTGACGTCATCCCAGGCCCTGGTGACTCTGTTGCCTGATTTCTCCTCCTTTGGCTTCTTCAGCTGCCTGGCTACTCTGTGAATATCATTTCCATGTGTGCCACCTGAGTTGAGCGTGCCATCTGCTGGGTCCTGTTATCCCAGGGCTCCACCCACCTTGAATTCATCCATAAGACCAGCACCCCCTGGCATTTTGGGGGTTAGTTACGCTCCACGTTGCATCTCCATCACCACCGAGTTAAGAGTTTTTTTGTTGTGACGACCTCAGTGCCCATTCCATACTCATTCCTCCCCCCAGGCACTGATTGATGTTGCCATGTTGGAAATGGCACATGGGATCAGGTATATCCCGACCCTCTTCTTTTCGGCTTCTTCCTGCAGAAGAATCTTCCATAGTCCCCCCACCTCCATAGGCTTTATCGCCAGCACTGGGACCCACCAGTTCTTACCATCCATGAGTCTTGCTGGTGTGGGCTCAGGATCCAGAACCTTTCCATCTAAAGTACAGATTTTGGAGCACCATTTGGGCGGACTCTCGTCTTTCCTCCAGTCTTCTCTTGAACATGGGTTTTTTGTATGTTATTTGATGCACCACCATGTGCAGCACAACTTCCCAATTCTACTACAACTCCCTTTCCAATATGGGCCAATTGAGTAAGTCCCAACACACAGTCATTGATGTAAAGAGACTCCGCTCACAGCTATGTGTGTAATGTGTACAGAATCGGCCAGGGATACTCCAATTCTATATTTGGGGTGTCCATACCTCCTGCTCCACTCGCCATTATCATCATATTTAGAGTACATCATCCATTTCATCTGATCATCAGAATGGAGGGTGAATACTTGGTGGCAGAAGACGCGATATGTACACACACACATCAGTATACTCGTATAGTTTGCCCAAACTTCCATCAGCAATTGTCACAAGGTCCTGCTAATACAATCATGAGCCCCATTTCCTTTGGGGTTGGTAGAGGATTGTCCTGGATTTGTTAGCTTGGTACAACTAACACGATCCCTGGACTGAATGCGGCCATGTTGGACAAGGATGATTGACTTGTTTCCATGATGATTGACTTGGTCCACTTGTGCTTTGGTCTCAGCAGCCTGATCCCTTGTGGAAACGTCATAAAATGGTCAAAGATGATGGGGCCACATGGTGGCTCAGTGGTTAGCACTGCAGCCTTGCAGCACTGGAGTCCTGGTGTTCAAATCCCACCAAGGGCATAAAACCATCTGCAAGGAGTTTGTATGTTCTCCCCGTGTTTGCATGGATTTCCATCCCATATTCCAAAAAAGACATAATGATAGGGAAAAATGTACATTGTGAGCTCTATGTGGGGCTCACAATCTACATTTAAAAAGAAAAAAAAAAAAAAAAAAAATGGTCAAAGATGATCAGGAGGTTCTTGTACCCCATGAGAGACTCCTCCACAGTGAGGCAGTTTATCATGACCACTGTTTTGGGGGACCAGACCAGCTGAAGCAGGTCCACTGGTTCCCCCCTAAGAAGGCTGACATTTTGGCACCTCTTGCGCAAGGCAATTGTCATATCCACAGGTCCGGATGTTATCTAAACCACTAAAGCCAGACAAACGTGTTACTTGACCTGAATTGCTTTGCAGGTGTGCGCTCAAAGGTGCTTCCTACTTTGCCTGTAGGCGACATTACTTGCCATGTGGGACCCAACCCTGTTACCATGTCCTCTCAGACCAAGCATCCCCTCCATGACCCCTAGACGCTCTCGCTGCTGCCATAACCTCTTCTCCATGGATGACAAGGCCTCTCTCCTTGTGTAAGTTGTCAAGGTGTTTGCAGCCTGTTCATAACTTTAGTGCACCTGTGGATCCCGTGACTGATGCGCTGTTCACCCCACACCTACCTAAGCTTTGGGCATCTCTTCCCTGGTTTGGTCTACCTTAATGCTCCAAATCATTGGTTTCCTCTTGTGGGGGCTTCTAGGTTGGCGATCTCTTTCACAAACTGGTGGTAGTAAGTCACTAACACCCGGAAGGAACGCAGCTCATTACCGGTCAAGTTGGGACCTCATCCAGCCGTTCCATATGCTCCATGTCATTATCATATAATTTAAGTCCCATGGCTGATAAAAAGAAGGGCCCGTCCAGAGTGGTGACCTTACATCTGGGGTCTATTAGACTAAGCAACTCATTTCCTTTAAATTTAGCCCTCGCTACAGGTCTCTCTCCAAGACATCCACCACTTCCACACTGGGACAGATAGTAACAGCTCCTGCCATTTGCCCCTCTACCACAGACCATCTGAATTTAGATTGTCCGCATGAGGAACAACCACCCTATAAAGTGTATGTTTCTGGCTCACACTTGGCACCTGTTGGGCTCTTTCTTCAGGTATCGGGCAACTTGGAAGTCTTTAAGCGTTCCCACGATAGAGGTCCGCCTTGTCATGACTGCACTTTCCCTGGGTGTCACCTTCTTCACCAAAAGCACTTTCAGGAGAAAAGCAACTACCCTAACTTCAATTTGGTCCATGATTTCCCAAGTAATCGCCCACATGAGTGTCCTAACGGCTTTTGTAATGCTGTCTCCATTTTCTCCGACTTCAACAATTGGCTTTGAGGCCCGGGAGAGTAAGATCCCTGTCTCCTGGCTCACTAAGGGTTCCTTACTCCTCCTTGGCAACATGGACAGAAACTCTTAAAACACATAAGGGACCCTTACACTATACCGTAGACTTCTCCATAGACGTATCACCATAGGCTTCCTCCAGTGGGGCACAAATCCGTTTTCTACAATGAGTCTGCTCTAGCATGGCAGCTTTCCTCCATACTTCTTCGAGAATACCCCGGGCCAACTCCTCTTTCCGGAGGACAGCTGTATTGCATGGCTTGGCCACCAATTTCTACTTCTCTTTCCATTTGTCCAGCATTACTCTTGAGCCATCAAGTGATTCTGAAGTGTCCTACTGATTTTGTTCAAGGACTACACCTGCCAACTAGTGCCAAATGTAACATGCAGGTGATGGAGACAGTATTGACAAAAAAGTAGGGTTCACACGGCTTATTTTACTGAAAATGTATATGGAGCCACTCTTTGAACAATCCATATACTTGTAAACTGATAACAACACGGGGGGCACTGCTGGGGCTGCTGCCACTAACCGAAACGACTGCCCATTTATTGGTCTTCTGATACACTTTGGTGCACTCTACTGGACTCCATGGTAGACCATCATCAAGAAATAGAGAAGAAATGACAGATCATCAGATACCAGTAGGTGACTCCTAACATTGAGGACATTACTAGATATTGGTTAGCCTGGAGGCTTCGATTTTCTAACCTGTGTCCTTCACTATCAGTGCACAGCATGGCCATAAGCCATTACCACCTTGGATCTGACATTTTATGGTATCACATCAACACGGACAATGCAAAATTTTGAGTATAATTAATTTAATGTGAGACTAGAGATGGGTGACTCTCCCAAGATTAGATTATTTTTGGACTTGGATAGACCTGGACCTCTTCAGGCGGCAGAGTATAATAGGTGGAGGCCCAGGGGCGGTATACTCACTCACCTTCCTCCACTACTTTTGGGCCTCCTCATGGTGTACAACACTCTCTTACCTTCCTCGGTCACATCATGCCCCCGCTGTCACTGCTTTTGATCAGTCACATGGGCACAATGATGTTACCCAGACAGCACCAGACATTCCCGCGCCAGCACTATTATACGCTGGGGCCTAAAGGGACATTATACTTAGTCTGAGATGAATCTCTATTTACTTGGTTTTGTTTGTCCATCTTTGAGACTTAGATGTACATGACATTGTTTTTTCTTGTCCGTTTTCAGATCCTGTGACATCTCCTTCGTATACACCAGTGAAGGACTCGACACCAGCAGGTCAGTATGTAATGGCTGCTCGTAGTGGTGGGGATACAATTCTTCCTCCACCATACATCTGCCTGCACGGCCTTACTGAGTAATGATGACTAGTCATGGCAGGTACAAACTGTCCTGGAGATGATGGAAGGGATTAGCAGCCCAGGATGTACCTGGCACCCTCTCCTAGAGACGCACATGGGTCCTGGTGTGAAACTCTGGCTGGGGCATCTTCCCTGTCACCGGGGCTCATATGCACAGACATACTGAAGTTTTGTGGTTAACGTTGATATTAGAAATATAAGAAAATCTAATGTTTTACTCTACAGGGCAACGGGACGCTGGGCCCGGATCTCGATCTGCTGGATCCCCAGCAAAATGTTGGTGCTGGCAAAATGGCGCCTCAGTCAGCTTTGACCGAGGTGTTGTTGACCGAGGTGCTGGGGAAGGGGGAAGGGGTAATGCTTGCGATCAGTACGGGCATTAGCGCCAGTAAATTTTCTAATAATTTTGGAATTGGTCAAATCCCAAATTTTTAAGGTTCGCCACTTGCAAACCACTATTGTACATTAGGGTTTCTCCATAGACCCCAAAGTATAATGCAGTCATCCTGATCTCTCCAGGAGTCCATTGCGACTTCTGATTTGGGTTCCCATACTTTTTGGGCCCCTGAATGACATCAGTGGCCCCCAGTAATCTCTCAAGTCTGTATAATAATAATACTAGTAGCTTGGGTTGGTGTCAAGTTCGACCTTAAACAAAACTGGCAGATGAACTTTGTGAATAGTCAAGAGCCGAATCTCGCGAGGTTCCCCCACACTAGTTACTATGTGAGTTGTGTATTTTGGTCTCCTCCTCCTATTTCAGCCTCAGTTTCCTTCGTTTCAGATCGGTATAATGAGGTCCGTGGGTTTGTGTCCTTCTGTCTATCGCTGGACTCTCCGGTTGGTGCCCTCATGTCCCTGATTCTGGCAATAATCGGTGAGTAACTCCATGTACAATAATATGGAGAATGGCGGGTCTGTAAACCTGTAGCTCTGAAACCCCAAGTACTGGTAGATGTTTCTCCTCACCGTTTGTACCTGCAGTTTCTGGGGCAGCATCTTAAGTACCAGCAGCGGTCTGGACAATTCCTTTCAAGCTTTTATCCAAATGCTTGCTTGGCTAACAAATATCTTGTGTGACTTGCCCATATACAGCGGGTGAAATCAGTATTGACCCCGGCACTAAGTAAGTCTATTTCTGAAGGTGCTATTGTCAGGAACTTCTCACCGCATGTTGGTAACAACCCAACCAGTCCACACAGGCAAAGAAACCAAACCATAGATGTCCATAAGTGAGGTGTAATAATGAGATGTGACACAAAGAGAGGAGCAAAAAGCCATGGAAAGTCCTAGAAGGAGAAGGAGAACTTCACCTGATGGCTTATCAAGAGGTTTTTATTACTAAGACGATCTTATGATGGGTAATACCAGTGGCTGCCTCAAGTCCTTCACTATCTGATACTGATGACATTGGTTACAGAGGAATCTCTAAACTACCGAAGGTTCCCGTGAGCAGTGTTGGCACCATAATCCAGAAATGGAGAAACCTCATGTCACCATAAACCGTCCATGACCAGGAGCTCCCTCCAAGATATCACACAGAGGAGTGAAAAGAATTAACAGAAGATTTGTCCAAGAGCCAAGGACCACCAGTGGAGAGCGACAGAAAGACCTGGAACCAACAAGTAGAAAACAATAGTAACGCCCTCACCCTCCATGGCCTGTGTGCAGGCTCACCACGCAAGACTCCATGGCATCACAAAGCACCTTCAAGACAATCCTTTGAAATACTGGGAGAATATAGTCTGGTCAGAGAAGACCAACATGGGACTCTTTGGATGCCATAAGCCACACCATGTTTGGAGGCCATAAGGCACTGCCCATCACCCCAAAACCACCAGACCAACAGTGAAGTTTGGTGTTGGGAACATCATGGTGTGGGGCTGTTCTTCAGCAGACGGCACTGGCAAACGTGATGGTATTGAAGAAAGGGTGAATGGATAAATGTACCAAGATATTCTAGAGAAAAATCTGCTGCCAACTACCAGGAAGATGAAGGTGACACAAGGGCGGACATTTCAGCAAGACAATGATCCCAAAGACACAACCAAGGAAGAAAGAAAATAAATTTTTAGAATCGCCGATCCCCGGAGCTGAACCCAATAGAAGTCTATGGAAGGAACTAAAGCTTAGACATCATAGAAGGAGCAAACTGAACCTTCAGGGTGTGACGAGTGTTTGTGTGGAAGAAGAACAGGCCAAAATCCCACCTGACAATGCGGCCACTTAGTCTCTCCATACAGGAGGTGTCGTGAAGCTTCACCAGCGACGAAGGCTTTTGTACCAAGTATTAGATACATCTCAGTAAGTGAGGGCGATACTTTATCTCGGGGTCATATCTCATTGTTACACATCACTTGTGGACATTTCTGGTCTGATGTCTTGCCCGTATAGATATCGATAGATTTACTTTGAAAATTGGTGATGTGTTCCATACATCCCCTCCAGACACTTCTTTCCCCAAAAATTCATGTTTTTGCCTGAGAACAAAGCTCGGTAGTTGACAAATGACAATCCTTCTATCCTATGATATCTGCTGGTGCTGAAGATCGGGCAATGATCTAGGGATTTGGGCTAGGACTACACAGTGTCTTTGGATATGACTCCGATCTCGCAACCAAAAATCGCCTAGTGACCCGGTGATTCCTTAACTAAGGTTACTGAATGGAGTCGCGTTTGTGGCCTCTAGTATGGCTTCTGTTTCTTCATTGTGACTATAAGTCCCTGTCACGGCACACCAAGCGTTGCAATGCTTTGAGTCACATTAGTGAAGGAGTCACAGGGCGACCCCCTTATCTTTGGTGATGGAAGTCGTTGTGTAGCCTTATTCTGATGACTGTATTTGGAGGTGGGAAGATGAGGACAATTCTACCTCTAGGGGGCGCTATCCCTTCCCCTGATTTAACCTTCTAGCCTGGTGCCCGTGCTAGTCCATAGATGATGCTCCCCGTTATCATCGTCACATTGATGCATCTATGGAAGGCTTTGGGATTGTCACATGTATGTCTTTATATTACCAGGACGCCGCTGCCCGCAGATACAGGGCAATGTGAATTATGGCTACAAAATCAACAGCTGTTTCACCATCATAATTCAACTCTGCAGCATCAGCGCCATGTTCAATGGTAAGAATGTGAGGCCGTATTATATATAGTATATATAGTATATCACCTTCCTGTGGATCTCCATTCTATCTCATGTACAGCGATCTCCAGTTGATACCATTGTCTAATATCGGATACAAACTCTTTGACCAATTGTAATCTAGCCGTGTGTCCTATGTATTGGCTCTCATACCAGTACCAATACTGTGGGGTATCTGTATACGTTACTGACGACACACACACTTCTGACCCTGGAGGCGACTTCATAAGGGAACTCCGAATCCACACTCACCTGTCACATTAGGCTGCGCAATAGTGAGGCGACCTTTTACAATCGCACAAACATGGCTGCCACTTTACGGCAGACGAAGCACCAATATACCCAAACCACACATAAATGGCCCACAAAAGCTTACCAAGCCTGAGCGATATTTACTCTCCTCGAGCTTGTGAGGACGTTTAGAGCCAAGGACAATCTTATTATATTTTAGACTTAATGTACAGAAATGACAGTACAGTGCTTAACAAAAAGATGGAATACAAAGACCCTGCACTAGGCCGTGGCTCCAAACAATCCGACCTAGAGTTCATGTATCACATGTATACCTCACATCTATGGACCTCAGATCTGACACTCCCTGTATCCTCCCGCTGTGATGTAGAAAACAGAGTTCATCATCTTCAGCCCATCCTGTATGGCCCCTCCACCTGACCCATCTATCAAAGTCAACGGAACCAAAATTACCTCTGTATCACAGACCCGATGCCTTGGGGTAACCCTGGACCCCGACCTATCCTTCAAGTCACACGTACAAACCCTCAACACCTCCTGCCGCCTCCGACTCAAAAACATCCACCGAATCAGCCCCTTCCTCACCCCTGAAACCACTAAGATGCTCGTCCAGCTCCTCATAATCTCGTGCTTAGACTACTGCAACACCCTTCTCCATGGACTCCCAGCAAACACCCTCGCCCCCCTCCAGTCCACCCTAAACTGAGCTGCTCGCTTAATCCACCTCACCCCCCGATCTTCATCGGCTGCTCCCCTCTGCCAGTCCCTCCACTGACTACCTATAGCCCAGCGAATGGAGGTCAAGCTACTAACGCTAACATACAAAGCCATCCACAACCTGTCCCCTCCATATATCTCTGACCTCATCCACACCTGTGTCCTCCATATATCTCTGACCTCATCCTCACCTGTCCCCTCCATATATCTCTGTCCTCACCTGTCCCCTCCATATATCTCTGTCCTCACCTGTCCCCTCCATATATCTCTGACCTCATCCTCACCTGTCTCCTCCATATATCTCTGACCTCATCCATACCTGTCCCTCCATATATCTCTGACCTCATCCTCACCTGTCTCCTCCATATATCTCTGACCTCATCCATACCTGTCCCTCCATATATCTCTGACCTCATCCTCACCTGTCCCCTCCATATATCTATGACCTCATCCTCACCTGTCCTCTCCATATATCTCTGACCTCATCCTCACCTGTCCCCTCCATATATCTCTGACCTCATCCTCACCTGTCTCCTCCATATATCTCTGACCTCATCCATACCTGTCCCTCCATATATCTCTGATCTCATCCACACCTGTCCCTCCATATATCTCTGACCTCATCCTCACCTGTCCCCTCCATATATCTCTGACCTCATCCTCACCTGTCCCCACCATATACAGTCCTATGAAAAAGTTTGGGCACCCCTATTAATCTTAATCATTTTTAGTTCTAAATATTTTGGTGTTTGCAGCAGCCATTTCAGTTTGATATATCTAATAACTGATGGACACAGTAATATTTCAGGATTGAAATGAGGTTTATTGTACTAACAGAAAATGCGCAATATGCATTAAACCAAAATTTGACCGGTGCAAAAATATGGGCACCTCAACAGAAAAGTGACATTAATATTTAGTAGATCCTCCTTTTGCAGAGATAACAGCCTCTAGTCGCTTCCTGTAGCTTACCAAGACACATAAGACTGATCTCCATTGATGCCTTCAGACTGACCAGGACTTGTGATGAGTAGATTCTGCATGGAGGTAGTAGTCCTCTAGCACCGATCCATCCACCAATGTCCTGAATGAGGTACTTTCTTTATGTTAACAGGAATGTCCTATGGTTGGATGCTGATAGTGATTCCCATCATTCTCGTGGTTGATACATTAATGTATTCTGGTGAGTCATCCATATTGTTTCTTCATATATAGGGCTATGGTGAGATTGGTATTCGGAGTCTAGTACTGGCTACTGTCACATAGATCGGTGCTGGGAAGCCGCACTACTGCTGCCGCCACATCAGATAAGAGTAAACCCTGTGCTCCCCATAGATACTCCGGAATATATACTTAGAGGGCTTCTTTAGGGACTGTTCAACTTTTTCCTTTTTTTTGTTATTCGAGTCAAGCTGAGGATGGCTACATCTGTACATGGCAGACGTTTTAGGTTAACAATAAGGGTTGGTGCTGATACTATTAAAGCGGACCTCCAGTCATAGAACAATGTGTCATAAATGAATAGTACAAGTGACTATGAGAAACTTTGTAATATATCTTATTAAAGAATAATGCTCCCTTCTCCATTTATCAGATTGTGTTACCTATAACATAGAAGTCTATGGAGAGAAGAAAGAGAAGCAGTTTGCTGGAAAAGATACACATATACTGCATCTGATACATTTTGTTATACAATGTATAGAATGAGGCAATACATCACTTACTAGCCAGCAGCCGGCCTCCTCTATCCATAGACTTCTGTGTGTGAGGATAGATAGTGGGGAAAGAGAGATAAGAGTTTGAGTGGAAAACAGCCTGACAAGTGGAGAAAGAAGCATTATTCCTTAATAAAGTGATGACATGGTTTCTTTTCTTCACATGAACTATTCATTTTGGACAATTTTTTAAGAATTGGAGGTAAGTTTTGAATTTAAAGACCTGAGGGGGCGGAGCCTGATGTCTGAGATGGAACATAAGATATAGTAATAGTGCACAGTATTAATATATAGTAAGAGTGCATTGTATTATTATATAGTATTAGTGCATAGTATTATTATATAGTAATAGTGCATAGTATTATTATATAGTAATAGTGCACAGTATTATTATATAGTATTAGTGCATAGTATTAATATATAGTAATAGTGCACAGTATTATTATATAGTAGTAGTGCACAGTATTATTATATAGTGTCACGGGATGGTTAGAGTCTATACTATAGGCAATGTGTAATATATATTTCATGTGGAATGTATTCTCTAACCTGTTATATACATCAATGTGTAGTTGGCTGATTCGGGTCTAGTGTGTTAGCACATTGTATGCAAATACCTCTAACTAGTGAGGACCAGTGAGGACAATGGGTGGAGATAATCTGATCCGTGTCTCCAAGAAGATGTTGGATGGTGCATTGTTCAAAAGAGACAGGGAGTCTGCTCTCCTTGGCATAGGTGAGGGGGGAAGGATCTGTGGCTCAGCCCTTCCCACCCCCAGGTATAGGAAGTAACAGTTTAGTATATAGATGTAGCTGGAGTTAGTATGAGTTAGCCGGCCTGTGCACAGCTCTGTAGAGAGCCAAGATTTAGTTACAGGACCAAGGAACCAAAGTTATCATTGGATTGTGACTTCTGTGGACTTATTGTTATTACGGTTGATGTGACCGCTGCCGGCTACTAACTTTGTGGATTACAATAAATTGCTGTTGTCTCCCGACCTCTTGCGTCCCTGTTGATTCAAGATATCCTCCGGAGGAAGACGTATACCTTTGCTCCGTGACAACTGGTTGGCAGCGGTGGGATCAACAGCGGACAGCGAGATGGACTACAGCAGCTCAGCGATTAATGGAGCCACAACCTCAGAATACAGGAACTGGACTATGGCAAGTCTACAAGTAAGGGCCCGGGAACTAAACCTGAGTTACCAGGGAAGAACGAAAGAGCAACTGATCGAGGCACTGGAGGAGATGACCCTGCAAAGCGACCATGAGGAGGGCTGCCCCCAGGAGACTGGAGAGATACAGGAGTGGCAGGTACAGACCCAAAAGAGCAGATGGGTTGTTTTGTATGAGGAGGAATTGGCAGTGCTGGGGCTAGGAGCAACTGCAGAGCAAAGGAGTAGAGCATTACAGAGGGCTCAGGAAACGGAGAAGGAGGAACAGAGAATGGCGTATGAAAAGGAAAGAATGGCGCATGAAATGCGAATGGCTGAGATAACTATGAGGAATTATAATCAAACGTCGACCCCCAGCCCAACAGTGAGAGAACCACCATATGTCTCCCATAAACACTTCAAGACCTTTGAGGAAGCGGCTGGGGATGTTGATGGATATTTTCAGGACTTCGAACACCAGTGCCGCCTGATGGAAGTCCCAGAGAAGGATTGGGTCCGGTATCTGGTGGGGCACCTACGAGATGGGGCTGCGGAAGCTCTCAGAGCCATGGACCCTAGTGATCAGCGGGACTATGAGGCCATTAAAAGAGCGGTGCAGAAGTATTATGCAGTCACTCCAGAATCCTACCGAGTTCAGTTCCGCTCTTTGTCTTACAATGGGGGAAGCTCCTTCCACATGTTCGCCCACAAGTTGAAGCAAGCATGCAAGCGCTGGCTAGAAGGAGAGGAGGCTGTCACAGTCGATAAGATCCTCCAAGTCATACTTAAGGAACAGTTCTTTTCCCAGTGCCCCGCTGAGATCCGTGAGTGGGTGCTGGAACGGAACCCAGCCACAGTTGAGCAAGCTGCTTCTCTTGCAGATGAGGGCCTGACCATCAAGCCGCAGTGGAAGAGGTTGTTTGCAGAGGAGCGGAAAACTACCACAGTCCGCCAGACACCCTTCAGCCAGCCAACCACCTTTCGTGCCCGGCCTCAGGATTACAATTCCCCCTCTACCCCTGTCCCAGCCCATCGGCCTCCAGCTATGAACAACCCTGTCCCTAGACAACGACCTACTGGAAGAATGCTAGAGCGCAGATGTTTTGGGTGCGGGCGGCCTGGACATTTGCAAGCTAGTTGCCCTGTTAACATGGGGGCACGGGCCACCGTGGCATCCCGGCCTATTCACTACCTGGGAACCACTCCTAGGACAGAAAGTTTGGCCCCATTTCCAGATGACTCCATGAATGACACATCTGTTCCACCTCCAGGGGTCTATGGGATTCAGCCTTCCGCCACACATCCCGCAAACCTTCAGCGGAAGCACGTGCAGGAGGTCCTACTGGATGGCCGAACAGTTGTTGGATTCCGGGACTCGGGAGCTTTCCTAACGGTAGCGGACCCCCGAGTTGTGCGACCCGAGGCCCTAGAGGAGGGCCCTGGCATTTCTATCAAGTTGGCAGGGGGTACTCAAAGACGTATTCCTAAAGCTACCGTGGAACTCGACTATGGTTATGGACCAAAACGATGCACAATTGGTGTGATGAGCGGGCTGCCGGCCGATGTTCTGTTAGGCAACGATGTTGGAAATCTACAGTGCCACTTTGTGGGAGCAGTGACCCGAAGCCAAGCTCAGGGAGAAGCCAACATGGATCCACCGGATTTTCTGACAGATGCCAGCCCTTCAACCCTACAACTTTACCATTCAGTACCGCCGAGGGAACCAACACCAGAACACAGATGGGTTATCCCGGCAGGAGGAAATATGAGCTATAGAGACTGATGTGCATTCCCCAATTTACCTGTGTAGGCCAATTGTGTCATGCACATGTTTTGAGAGGGGGAGGGGTTGTCACGGGATGGTTAGAGTCTATACTATAGGCAATGTGTAATATATATTTCATGTGGAATGTATTCTCTAACCTGTTATATACATCAATGTGTAGTTGGCTGATTCGGGTCTAGTGTGTTAGCACATTGTATGCAAATACCTCTAACTAGTGAGGACCAGTGAGGACAATGGGTGGAGATAATCTGATCCGTGTCTCCAAGAAGATGTTGGACTGTGCATTGTTCAAAAGAGACAGGGAGTCTGCTCTCCTTGGCATAGGTGAGGGGGGAAGGATCTGTGGCTCAGCCCTTCCCACCCCCAGGTATAGGAAGTAACAGTTTAGTATATAGATGTAGCTGGAGTTAGTATGAGTTAGCCGGCCTGTGCACAGCTCTGTAGAGAGCCAAGATTTAGTTACAGGACCAAGGAACCAAAGTTATCATTGGATTGTGACTTCTGTGGACTTATTGTTATTACGGTTGATGTGACCGCTGCCGGCTACTAACTTTGTGGATTACAATAAATTGCTGTTGTCTCCCGACCTCTTGCGTCCCTGTTGATTCAAGATATCCTCCGGAGGAAGACGTATACCTTTGCTCCGTGACATATAGTATTAGTGCATAGTATTAATATATAGTAAGAGTGCACAGTATTATTATATATTATTAGTGCACAGTATTATTATACAGTATTAGTGCATAGTATTAATATATAGTAATAGTGCACAGTATTATTGTACAGTAGTAGTGCATAGTATTAATATATAGTAATAGTGCACAGTATTATTATATAGTAGTAGTGCATAGTATTATTATATAGTATTAGTGCATAGTATTAATATATAGTATTAGTGCACAGTATTATTATACTGTATAGTAATAGTACATAGTATTAATATATAGCAATAGTGCACAGTATTATTATATAGTAGTAGTGCATAGTATTAATATATAGTAATAGTGCACAGTATTATTATATAGTATTAGTTCACAGTATTATTATATAATATTAGTGCACAGTATTATTATATAGTATTAGTGCATAGTAATAATATATAGTAATAGTGCACAGTATTAATATATAGTATTAGTGCACAGTATTATTATATAGTAATAGTGCACATTATTATTATATAGCAATAGTGCACAGTATTAATATATAGCAATAGTGCACAGTATTATTATATAGTATTAGTGCATAGTATTAATATATAGTAATAGTGCACAGTATTAATATATAGTATTAGTGCACAGTATTATTATATAGTAATAGTGCACAGTATTATTATATAGCAATAGTGCACACTATTAATATATAGCAATAGTGCACAGTATTATTATATAGTATTAGTGCATAGTATTAATATATAGTAATAGTGCACAGTATTAATATATAGTATTAGTGCACAGTATTATTATATAGTAATAGTGCACAGTATTATTATATAACAATAGTGCACAGCATTAATATATAGCAATAGTGCACAGTATTATTATATAGTACTAGAGCACAGTATTATTATATAGCAATAGTGCACAGTATTAATATATAGTAATAGTGCACAGTATTATTATATAGTAATAGTGCACAGTATTATTATATAGTATTAGTGCACAGTATTATTATATAGTAATAGTGCACAGTATTATTATATAGTAATAGTGCATAGTATTATTATATAGCATTAGTGCATAGTATTAACATATAGTAATAGTGCACAGTATTAATATATAGTAAGAGTGCATAGTATTATTATATAGTATTAGTGCATAGTATTATTATATAGTAATAGTGCACAGTATTATTATATAGTAATAGTGCACAGTATTATTATATAGTATTAGTGCATAGTATTAATATATAGTATTAGTGCATAGTATTAATATATAGTAATAGTGCACAGTATTAATATATAGTATTAGTGCACAGTATTATTATATAGTAATAGTGCACAGTATTATTATACTGTGTAGTAATAGTACATAGTATTAATATATAGCAATAGTGCACAGTATTATTATATAGTAGTAGTGCATAGTATTAATATATAGTAATAGTGCACAGTATTATTATATAGTATTAGTTCACAGTATTATTATATAGTATTAGTGCACAGTATTATTATATAGTATTAGTGCATAGTATTAATATATAGTAATAGTGCACAGTATTAATATATAGTATTAGTGCATAGTATTAATATATAGTAATAGTGCACAGTATTAATATATAGTATTAGTGCACAGTATTATTATATAGTAATAGTGCACAGTATTATTATATAGCAATAGTGCACACTATTAATATATAGCAATAGTGCACAGTATTATTATATAGTACTAGAGCACAGTATTATTATATAGCAATAGTGCACAGTATTAATATATAGTAATAGTGCACAGTATTATTATATAGTAATAGTGCACAGTATTATTATACTGTATAGTAATAGTACATAGTATTAATATATAGCAATAGTGCACAGTATTATTATATAGTAGTAGTGCATAGTATTAATATATAATAATAGTGCACAGTATTAATATATAGTATTAGTGCACAGTATTATTATATAGTAATAGTGCACAGTATTATTATATAGCAATAGTGCACAGTATTAATATATAGCAATAGTGTACAGTATTATTACATAGTACTAGATCACAGTATTATTATATAGCAATAGTGCACAGTATTAATATATAGTAATAGTGCACAGTATTAATATATAGCAATAGTGCACAGTATTATTATATAGTAGTAGTGCATAGTATTAATATATAGTAATAGTGCATAGTATTATTATATAGTATTAGTGCACAGTATTATTATATAGTATTAGTGCACAGTATTAATATATAGTAATAGTGCACAATATTATTATATAGTATTAGTGCATAGTATTAATATATAGTAATAGTGCACAGTATTAATATATAGTATTAGTGCACAGTATTATTATATAGTATTAGTGCACAGTATTATTATATAGTAATAGTGCACAGTATTATTATATAGTAATAGTGCATAGTATTATTATATAGCATTAGTGCACAGTATTATTATATAGTAAGAGTGCATAGTATTATTATATAGTATTAGTGCACAGTATTATTATATAGTAATAGTGCACAGTATTATTATATAGTAATAGTGCATAGTATTATTATATAGTATTAGTGCATAGTATTAACATATAGTAATAGTGCACAGTATTAATATATAGTAAGAGTGCATTGTATTATTATATAGTATTAGTGCATAGTATTATTATATAGTAATAGTGCATAGTATTATTATATAGTAATAGTGCACAGTATTATTATATAGTATTAGTGCATAGTATTAATATATAGTAATAGTGCACAGTATTATTATATAGTAGTAGTGCACAGTATTATTATATAGTATTAGTGCATAGTATTAATATATAGTAAGAGTGCACATTATTATTATATATTATTAGTGCACAGTATTATTATACAGTATTAGTGCATAGTATTAATATATAGTAATAGTGCACAGTATTATTGTACAGTAGTAGTGCATAGTATTAATATATAGTAAGAGTGCATAGTATTATTATATAGTATTAGTGCACAGTATTATTATATAGTAATAGTGCACAGTATTATTATATAGTAATAGTGCATAGTATTATTATATAGTATTAGTGCATAGTATTAACATATAGTAATAGTGCACAGTATTAATATATAGTAAGAGTGCATTGTATTATTATATAGTATTAGTGCATAGTATTATTATATAGTAATAGTGCATAGTATTATTATATAGTAATAGTGCACAGTATTATTATATAGTATTAGTGCATAGTATTAATATATAGTAATAGTGCACAGTATTATTATATAGTAGTAGTGCACAGTATTATTATATAGTATTAGTGCATAGTATTAATATATAGTAAGAGTGCACAGTATTATTATATATTATTAGTGCACAGTATTATTATACAGTATTAGTGCATAGTATTAATATATAGTAATAGTGCACAGTATTATTGTACAGTAGTAGTGCATAGTATTAATATATAGTAATAGTGCACAGTATTATTATATAGTAGTAGTGCATAGTATTATTATATAGTATTAGTGCATAGTATTTATATATAGTATTAGTGCACAGTATTATTATACTGTATAGTAATAGTACATAGTATTAATATATAGCAATAGTGCACAGTATTATTATATAGTAGTAGTGCATAGTATTAATATATAGTAATAGTGCACAGTATTATTATATAGTATTAGTTCACAGTATTATTATATAATATTAGTGCACAGTATTATTATATAGTATTAGTGCATAGTATTAATATATAGTAATAGTGCACAGTATTAATATATAGTATTAGTGCACAGTATTATTATATAGTAATAGTGCACATTATTATTATATAGCAATAGTGCACAGTATTAATATATAGCAATAGTGCACAGTATTATTATATAGTATTAGTGCATAGTATTAATATATAGTAATAGTGCACAGTATTAATATATAGTATTAGTGCACAGTATTATTATATAGTAATAGTGCACACTATTAATATATAGTAATAGTGCACAGTATTAATATATAGTATTAGTGCACAGTATTATTATATAGTAATAGTGCACAGTATTATTATATAACAATAGTGCACAGCATTAATATATAGCAATAGTGCACAGTATTATTATATAGTACTAGAGCACAGTATTATTATATAGCAATAGTGCACAGTATTAATATATAGTAATAGTGCACAGTATTATTATATAGTAATAGTGCACAGTATTATTATATAGTATTAGTGCACAGTATTATTATATAGTAATAGTGCACAGTATTATTATATAGTAATAGTGCATAGTATTATTATATAGCATTAGTGCATAGTATTAACATATAGTAATAGTGCACAGTATTAATATATAGTAAGAGTGCATAGTATTATTATATAGTATTAGTGCATAGTATTATTATATAGTAATAGTGCACAGTATTATTATATAGTAATAGTGCACAGTATTATTATATAGTATTAGTGCATAGTATTAATATATAGTATTAGTGCATAGTATTAATATATAGTAATAGTGCACAGTATTAATATATAGTATTAGTGCACAGTATTATTATATAGTAATAGTGCACAGTATTATTATACTGTATAGTAATAGTACATAGTATTAATATATAGCAATAGTGCACAGTATTATTATATAGTAGTAGTGCATAGTATTAATATATAGTAATAGTGCACAGTATTATTATATAGTATTAGTTCACAGTATTATTATAGAGTATTAGTGCACAGTATTATTATATAGTATTAGTGCATAGTATTAATATATAGTAATAGTGCACAGTATTAATATATAGTATTAGTGCATAGTATTAATATATAGTAATAGTGCACAGTATTAATATATAGTATTAGTGCACAGTATTATTATATAGTAATAGTGCACAGTATTATTATATAGCAATAGTGCACACTATTAATATATAGCAATAGTGCACAGTATTTTTATATAGTATTAGTGCATAGTATTAATATATAGTAATAGTGCACAGTATTAATATATAGTATTAGTGCACAGTATTATTATATAGTAATAGTGCACAGTATTATTATATAGTAATAGTGCATAGTATTATTATATAGTATTAGTGCATAGTATTAACATATAGTAATAGTGCACAGTATTAATATATAGTAAGAGTGCATTGTATTATTATATAGTATTAGTGCATAGTATTATTATATAGTAATAGTGCATATTATTATTATATAGTAATAGTGCACAGTATTATCATATAGTATTAGTGCATAGTATTAATATATAGTAATAGTGCACAGTATTAATATATAGTAGTAGTGCACAGTATTATTATATAGTATTAGTGCATAGTATTAATATATAGTAAGAGTGCACAGTATTATTATATATTATTAGTGCACAGTATTATTATACAGTATTAGTGCATAGTATTAATATATAGTAATAGTGCACAGTATTATTGTACAGTAGTAGTGCATAGTATTAATATATAGTAAGAGTGCATAGTATTATTATATAGTATTAGTGCACAGTATTATTATATAGTAATAGTGCACAGTATTATTATATAGTAATAGTGCATAGTATTATTATATAGTATTAGTGCATAGTATTAACATATAGTAATAGTGCACAGTATTAATATATAGTAAGAGTGCATTGTATTATTATATAGTATTAGTGCATAGTATTATTATATAGTAATAGTGCATAGTATTATTATATAGTAATAGTGCACAGTATTATTATATAGTATTAGTGCATAGTATTAATATATAGTAATAGTGCACAGTATTATTATATAGTAGTAGTGCACAGTATTATTATATAGTATTAGTGCATAGTATTAATATATAGTAAGAGTGCACAGTATTATTATATATTATTAGTGCACAGTATTATTATACAGTATTAGTGCATAGTATTAATATATAGTAATAGTGCACAGTATTATTATATAGTAATAGTGCACAGTATTATTATATAGCAATAGTGCACAGTATTAATATATAGCAATAGTGCACAGTATTATTATATAGTATTAGTGCATAGTATTAATATATAGTAATAGTGCACAGTATTAATATATAGTATTAAGGCACAGTATTATTATATAGTAATAGTGCACAGTATTATTATATAGCAATAGTGCACACTATTAATATATAGCAATAGTGCACAGTATTATTATATAGTACTAGAGCACAGTATTATTATATAGCAATAGTGCACAGTATTAATATATAGTAATAGTGCACAGTATTATTATATAGTAATAGTGCACAGTATTATTATACTGTATAGTAATAGTACATAGTATTAATATATAGCAATAGTGCACAGTATTATTATATAGTAGTAGTGCATAGTATTAATATATAATAATAGTGCACAGTATTAATATATAGTATTAGTGCACAGTATTATTATATAGTAAAAGTGCACAGTATTATTATATAGCAATAGTGCACAGTATTAATATATAGCAATAGTGTACAGTATTATTACATAGTACTAGATCACAGTATTATTATATAGCAATAGTGCACAGTATTAATATATAGTAATAGTGCACAGTATTAATATATAGCAATAGTGCACAGTATTATTATATAGTAGTAGTGCATAGTATTAATATATAGTAATAGTGCATAGTATTATTATATAGTATTAGTGCACAGTATTATTATATAGTATTAGTGCACAGTATTAATATATAGTAATAGTGCACAATATTATTATATAGTATTAGTGCATAGTATTAATATATAGTAATAGTGCACAGTATTAATATATAGTATTAGTGCACAGTATTATTATATAGTAATAGTGCACAGTATTATTATATAGCAATAGTGCACAGTATTAATATATAGCAATAGTGTACAGTATTATTACATAGTACTAGAGCACAGTATTATTATATAGCAATAGTGCACAGTATTAATATATAGTAATAGTGCACAGTATTATTATATAGTAATAGTGCACAGTATTATTATATAGTATTAGTGCATAGTATTAATATATAGTAATAGTGCACAGTATTAATATATAGTATTAGTGCACAGTATTATTATATAGTAATAGTGCACAGTATTATTATATAGTAATAGTGCATAGTATTATTATATAGTATTAGTGCATAGTATTAACATATAGTAATAGTGCACAGTATTAATATATAGTAAGAGTGCATAGTATTATTATATAGTATTAGTGCACAGTATTATTATATAGTAATAGTGCACAGTATTATTATATAGTAATAGTGCATAGTATTATTATATAGCATTAGTGCACAGTATTATTATATAGTAAGAGTGCATAGTATTATTATATAGTATTAGTGCACAGTATTATTATATAGTAATAGTGCACAGTATTATTATATAGTAATAGTGCATAGTATTATTATATAGTATTAGTGCATAGTATTAACATATAGTAATAGTGCACAGTATTAATATATAGTAAGAGTGCATTGTATTATTATATAGTATTAGTGCATAGTATTATTATATAGTAATAGTGCATAGTATTATTATATAGTAATAGTGCACAGTATTATTATATAGTATTAGTGCATAGTATTAATATATAGTAATAGTGCACAGTATTATTATATAGTAGTAGTGCACAGTATTATTATATAGTATTAGTGCATAGTATTAATATATAGTAAGAGTGCACATTATTATTATATATTATTAGTGCACAGTATTATTATACAGTATTAGTGCATAGTATTAATATATAGTAATAGTGCACAGTATTATTGTACAGTAGTAGTGCATAGTATTAATATATAGTAAGAGTGCATAGTATTATTATATAGTATTAGTGCACAGTATTATTATATGGTAATAGTGCACAGTATTATTATATAGTAATAGTGCATAGTATTATTATACTGTATAGTAATAGTACATAGTATTAATATATAGCAATAGTGCACAGTATTATTATATAGTAGTAGTGCATAGTATTAATATATAGTATTAGTGCACAGTATTATTATATAGTAATAGTGCACATTATTATTATATAGCAATAGTGCACAGTATTAATATATAGCAATAGTGCACAGTATTATTATATAGTATTAGTGCATAGTATTAATATATAGTAATAGTGCACAGTATTAATATATAGTATTAGTGCACAGTATTATTATATAGTAATAGTGCACAGTATTATTATATAGCAATAGTGCACACTATTAATATATAGCAATAGTGCACAGTATTATTATATAGTATTAGTGCATAGTATTAATATATAGTAATAGTGCACAGTATTAATATATAGTATTAGTGCACAGTATTATTATATAGTAATAGTGCACAGTATTATTATATAACAATAGTGCACAGCATTAATATATAGCAATAGTGCACAGTATTATTATATAGTACTAGAGCACAGTATTATTATATAGTAATAGTGCACAGTATTAATATATAGTAAGAGTGCATAGTATTATTATATAGTATTAGTGCATAGTATTATTATATAGTAATAGTGCACAGTATTATTATATAGTAATAGTGCACAGTATTATTATATAGTATTAGTGCATAGTATTAATATATAGTATTAGTGCATAGTATTAATATATAGTAATAGTGCACAGTATTAATATATAGTATTAGTGCACAGTATTATTATATAGTAATAGTGCACAGTATTATTATACTGTATAGTAATAGTACATAGTATTAATATATAGCAATAGTGCACAGTATTATTATATAGTAGTAGTGCATAGTATTAATATATAGTAATAGTGCACAGTATTATTATATAGTATTAGTTCACAGTATTATTATATAGTATTAGTGCACAGTATTATTATATAGTATTAGTGCATAGTATTAATATATAGTAATAGTGCACAGTATTAATATATAGTATTAGTGCATAGTATTAATATATAGTAATAGTGCACAGTATTAATATATAGTGTTAGTGCACAGTATTATTATATAGTAATAGTGCACAGTATTATTATATAGCAATAGTGCACACTATTAATATATAGCAATAGTGCACAGTATTTTTATATAGTATTAGTGCATAGTATTAATATATAGTAATAGTGCACAGTATTAATATATAGTATTAGTGCACAGTATTATTATATAGTAATAGTGCACAGTATTATTATATAGTAAGAGTGCATTGTATTATTATATAGTATTAGTGCATAGTATTATTATATAGTAATAGTGCATATTATTATTATATAGTAATAGTGCACAGTATTATCATATAGTATTAGTGCATAGTATTAATATATAGTAATAGTGCACAGTATTATTATATAGTAGTAGTGCACAGTATTATTATATAGTAATAGTGCACAGTATTATTATATAGTAATAGTGCATAGTATTATTATATAGTATTAGTGCATAGTATTAACATATAGTAATAGTGCACAGTATTAATATATAGTAAGAGTGCATAGTATTATTATATAGTATTAGTGCACAGTATTATTATATAGTAATAGTGCACAGTATTAATATATAGTATTAGTGCACAGTATTATTATATAGTAATAGTGCACAGTATTATTATATAGCAATAGTGCACACTATTAATATATAGCAATAGTGCACAGTATTATTATATAGTATTAGTGCATAGTATTAATATATAGTAATAGTGCACAGTATTAATATATAGTATTAGTGCACAGTATTATTATATAGTAATAGTGCACAGTATTATTATATAACAATAGTGCACAGCATTAATATATAGCAATAGTGCACAGTATTATTATATAGTACTAGAGCACAGTATTATTATATAGTAATAGTGCACAGTATTAATATATAGTAAGAGTGCATAGTATTATTATATAGTATTAGTGCATAGTATTATTATATAGTAATAGTGCACAGTATTATTATATAGTAATAGTGCACAGTATTATTATATAGTATTAGTGCATAGTATTAATATATAGTATTAGTGCATAGTATTAATATATAGTAATAGTGCACAGTATTAATATATAGTATTAGTGCACAGTATTATTATATAGTAATAGTGCACAGTATTATTATACTGTATAGTAATAGTACATAGTATTAATATATAGCAATAGTGCACAGTATTATTATATAGTAGTAGTGCATAGTATTAATATATAGTAATAGTGCACAGTATTATTATATAGTATTAGTTCACAGTATTATTATATAGTATTAGTGCACAGTATTATTATATAGTATTAGTGCATAGTATTAATATATAGTAATAGTGCACAGTATTAATATATAGTATTAGTGCATAGTATTAATATATAGTAATAGTGCACAGTATTAATATATAGTATTAGTGCACAGTATTATTATATAGTAATAGTGCACAGTATTATTATATAGCAATAGTGCACACTATTAATATATAGCAATAGTGCACAGTATTTTTATATAGTATTAGTGCATAGTATTAATATATAGTAATAGTGCACAGTATTAATATATAGTATTAGTGCACAGTATTATTATATAGTAATAGTGCACAGTATTATTATATAGTAAGAGTGCATTGTATTATTATATAGTATTAGTGCATAGTATTATTATATAGTAATAGTGCATATTATTATTATATAGTAATAGTGCACAGTATTATCATATAGTATTAGTGCATAGTATTAATATATAGTAATAGTGCACAGTATTATTATATAGTAGTAGTGCACAGTATTATTATATAGTAATAGTGCACAGTATTATTATATAGTAATAGTGCATAGTATTATTATATAGTATTAGTGCATAGTATTAACATATAGTAATAGTGCACAGTATTAATATATAGTAAGAGTGCATAGTATTATTATATAGTATTAGTGCACAGTATTATTATATAGTAATAGTGCACAGTATTATTATATAGTAATAGTGCATAGTATTATTATATAGCATAAGTGCACAGTATTATTATATAGTAAGAGTGCATAGTATTATTATATAATATTAGTGCATAGTATTAACATATAGTAATAGTGCACAGTATTAATATATAGTAAGAGTGCATTGTATTATTATATAGTATTAGTGCATAGTATTATTATATAGTAATAGTGCATAGTATTATTATATAGTAATAGTGCACAGTATTATTATATAGTATTAGTGCATAGTATTAATATATAGTAATAGTGCACAGTATTATTATATAGTAGTAGTGCACAGTATTATTATATAGTATTAGTGCATAGTATTAATATATAGTAAGAGTGCACAGTATTATTATATATTATTAGTGCACAGTATTATTATACAGTATTAGTGCATAGTATTAATATATAGTAATAGTGCACAGTATTATTGTACAGTAGTAGTGCATAGTATTAATATATAGTAATAGTGCACAGTATTATTATATAGTAGTAGTGCATAGTATTATTATATAGTATTAGTGCATAGTATTAATATATAGTATTAGTGCACAGTATTATTATACTGTATAGTAATAGTACATAGTATTAATATATAGCAATAGTGCACAGTATTATTATATAGTAGTAGTGCATAGTATTAATATATAGTAATAGTGCACAGTATTATTATATAGTATTAGTTCACAGTATTATTATATAATATTAGTGCACAGTATTATTATATAGTATTAGTGCATAGTAATAAAATATAGTAATAGTGCACATTATTAATATATAGTATTAGTGCACAGTATTATTATATAGTAATAGTGCACATTATTATTATATAGCAATAGTGCACAGTATTAATATATAGCAATAGTGCACAGTATTATTATATAGTATTAGTGCATAGTATTAATATATAGTAATAGTGCACAGTATTAATATATAGTATTAGTGCACAGTATTATTATATAGTAATAGTGCACAGTATTATTATATAGCAATAGTGCACACTATTAATATATAGCAATAGTGCACAGTATTATTATATAGTATTAGTGCATAGTATTAATATATAGTAATAGTGCACAGTATTAATATATAGTATTAGTGCACAGTATTATGATATAGTAATAGTGCACAGTATTATTATATAACAATAGTGCACAGCATTAATATATAGCAATAGTGCACAGTATTATTATATAGTACTAGAGCACAGTATTATTATATAGCAATAGTGCACAGTATAAATATATAGTAATAGTGCACAGTATTATTATATAGTAATAGTGCACAGTATTATTATATAGTATTAGTGCACAGTATTATTATATAGTAATAGTGCACAGTATTATTATATAGTAATAGTGCATAGTATTATTATATAGCATTAGTGCATAGTATTAACATATAGTAATAGTGCACAGTATTAATATATAGTAAGAGTGCATAGTATTATTATATAGTATTAGTGCATAGTATTATTATATAGTAATAGTGCACAGTATTATTATATAGTAATAGTGCACAGTATTATTATATAGTATTAGTGCATAGTATTAATATATAGTATTAGTGCATAGTATTAATATATAGTAATAGTGCACAGTATTAATATATAGTATTAGTGCACAGTATTGTTATATAGTAATAGTGCACAGTATTATTATACTGTATAGTAATAGTACATAGTATTAATATATAGCAATAGTGCACAGTATTATTATATAGTAGTAGTGCATAGTATTAATATATAGTAATAGTGCACAGTATTATTATATAGTATTAGTTCACAGTATTATTATATAGTATTAGTGCACAGTATTATTATATAGTATTAGTGCATAGTATTAATATATAGTAATAGTGCACAGTATTAATATATAGTATTAGTGCATAGTATTAATATATAGTAATAGTGCACAGTATTATTATATAGTATTAGTGCACAGTATTATTATATAGCAATAGTGCACACTATTAATATATAGCAATAGTGCACAGTATTATTATATAGTACTAGAGCACAGTATTATTATATAGCAATAGTGCACAGTATTAATATATAGTAATAGTGCACAGTATTATTATATAGTAATAGTGCACAGTATTATTATACTGTATAGTAATAGTACATAGTATTAATATATAGCAATAGTGCACAGTATTATTATATAGTAGTAGTGCATAGTATTAATATATAATAATAGTGCACAGTATTAATATATAGTATTAGTGCACAGTATTATTATATAGTAATAGTGCACAGTATTATTATATAACAATAGTGCACAGTATTAATATATAGCAATAGTGTACAGTATTATTACATAGTACTAGATCACAGTATTATTATATAGCAATAGTGCACAGTATTAATATATAGTAATAGTGCACAGTATTAATATATAGCAATAGTGCACAGTATTATTATATAGTAGTAGTGCATAGTATTAATATATAGTAATAGTGCATAGTATTATTATATAGTATTAGTGCACAGTATTATTATATAGTATTAGTGCACAGTATTAATATATAGTAATAGTGCACAATATTATTATATAGTATTAGTGCATAGTATTAATATATAGTAATAGTGCACAGTATTAATATATAGTATTAGTGCACAGTATTATTATATAGTATTAGTGCACAGTATTATTATATAGTAATAGTGCACAGTATTATTATATAGTAATAGTGCATAGTATTATTATATAGCATTAGTGCACAGTATTATTATATAGTAAGAGTGCATAGTATTATTATATAGTATTAGTGCACAGTATTATTATATAGTAATAGTGCACAGTATTATTATATAGTAATAGTGCATAGTATTATTATATAGTATTAGTGCATAGTATTAACATATAGTAATAGTGCACAGTATTAATATATAGTAAGAGTGCATTGTATTATTATATAGTATTAGTGCATAGTATTATTATATAGTATTAGTGCATAGTATTAATATATAGTAATAGTGCACAGTATTAATATATAGTATTAGTGCACAGTATTATTATATAGTATTAGTGCACAGTATTATTATATAGTAATAGTGCACAGTATTATTATATAACAATAGTGCACAGCATTAATATATAGCAATAGTGCACAGTATTATTATATAGTACTAGAGCACAGTATTATTATATAGTAATAGTGCACAGTATTAATATATAGTAAGAGTGCATAGTATTATTATATAGTATTAGTGCATAGTATTATTATATAGTAATAGTGCACAGTATTATTATATAGTAATAGTGCACAGTATTATTATATAGTATTAGTGCATAGTATTAATATATAGTATTAGTGCATAGTATTAATATATAGTAATAGTGCACAGTATTAATATATAGTATTAGTGCACAGTATTATTATATAGTAATAGTGCACAGTATTATTATACTGTATAGTAATAGTACATAGTATTAATATATAGTAATAGTGCACAGTATTATTATATAGTATTAGTTCACAGTATTATTATATAGTATTAGTGCACAGTATTATTATATAGTATTAGTGCATAGTATTAATATATAGTAATAGTGCACAGTATTAATATATAGTATTAGTGCATAGTATTAATATATAGTAATAGTGCACAGTATTAATATATAGTATTAGTGCACAGTATTATTATATAGTAATAGTGCACAGTATTATTATATAGCAATAGTGCACACTATTAATATATAGCAATAGTGCACAGTATTTTTATATAGTATTAGTGCATAGTATTAATATATAGTAATAGTGCACAGTATTAATATATAGTATTAGTGCACAGTATTATTATATAGTAATAGTGCACAGTATTATTATATAGTAAGAGTGCATTGTATTATTATATAGTATTAGTGCATAGTATTATTATATAGTAATAGTGCATATTATTATTATATAGTAATAGTGCACAGTATTATCATATAGTATTAGTGCATAGTATTAATATATAGTAATAGTGCACAGTATTATTATATAGTAGTAGTGCACAGTATTATTATATAGTAATAGTGCACAGTATTATTATATAGTAATAGTGCATAGTATTATTATATAGTATTAGTGCATAGTATTAACATATAGTAATAGTGCACAGTATTAATATATAGTAAGAGTGCATAGTATTATTATATAGTATTAGTGCACAGTATTATTATATAGTAATAGTGCACAGTATTATTATATAGTAATAGTGCATAGTATTATTATATAGCATAAGTGCACAGTATTATTATATAGTAAGAGTGCATAGTATTATTATATAGTATTAGTGCATAGTATTAACATATAGTAATAGTGCACAGTATTAATATATAGTAAGAGTGCATTGTATTATTATATAGTATTAGTGCATAGTATTATTATATAGTAATAGTGCATAGTATTATTATATAGTAATAGTGCACAGTATTATTATATAGTATTAGTGCATAGTATTAATATATAGTAATAGTGCACAGTATTATTATATAGTAGTAGTGCACAGTATTATTATATAGTATTAGTGCATAGTATTAATATATAGTAAGAGTGCACAGTATTATTATATATTATTAGTGCACAGTATTATTATACAGTATTAGTGCATAGTATTAATATATAGTAATAGTGCACAGTATTATTGTACAGTAGTAGTGCATAGTATTAATATATAGTAATAGTGCACAGTATTATTATATAGTAGTAGTGCATAGTATTATTATATAGTATTAGTGCATAGTATTAATATATAGTATTAGTGCACAGTATTATTATACTGTATAGTAATAGTACATAGTATTAATATATAGCAATAGTGCACAGTATTATTATATAGTAGTAGTGCATAGTATTAATATATAGTAATAGTGCACAGTATTATTATATAGTATTAGTTCACAGTATTATTATATAATATTAGTGCACAGTATTATTATATAGTATTAGTGCATAGTAATAATATATAGTAATAGTGCACATTATTAATATATAGTATTAGTGCACAGTATTATTATATAGTAATAGTGCACATTATTATTATATAGCAATAGTGCACAGTATTAATATATAGCAATAGTGCACAGTATTATTATATAGTATTAGTGCATAGTATTAATATATAGTAATAGTGCACAGTATTAATATATAGTATTAGTGCACAGTATTATTATATAGTAATAGTGCACAGTATTATTATATAGCAATAGTGCACACTATTAATATATAGCAATAGTGCACAGTATTATTATATAGTATTAGTGCATAGTATTAATATATAGTAATAGTGCACAGTATTAATATATAGTATTAGTGCACAGTATTATGATATAGTAATAGTGCACAGTATTATTATATAACAATAGTGCACAGCATTAATATATAGCAATAGTGCACAGTATTATTATATAGTACTAGAGCACAGTATTATTATATAGCAATAGTGCACAGTATAAATATATAGTAATAGTGCACAGTATTATTATATAGTAATAGTGCACAGTATTATTATATAGTATTAGTGCACAGTATTATTATATAGTAATAGTGCACAGTATTATTATATAGTAATAGTGCATAGTATTATTATATAGCATTAGTGCATAGTATTAACATATAGTAATAGTGCACAGTATTAATATATAGTAAGAGTGCATAGTATTATTATATAGTATTAGTGCATAGTATTATTATATAGTAATAGTGCACAGTATTATTATATAGTAATAGTGCACAGTATTATTATATAGTATTAGTGCATAGTATTAATATATAGTATTAGTGCATAGTATTAATATATAGTAATAGTGCACAGTATTAATATATAGTATTAGTGCACAGTATTATTATATAGTAATAGTGCACAGTATTATTATACTGTATAGTAATAGTACATAGTATTAATATATAGCAATAGTGCACAGTATTATTATATAGTAGTAGTGCATAGTATTAATATATAGTAATAGTGCACAGTATTATTATATAGTATTAGTTCACAGTATTATTATATAGTATTAGTGCACAGTATTATTATATAGTATTAGTGCATAGTATTAATATATAGTAATAGTGCACAGTATTAATATATAGTATTAGTGCATAGTATTAATATATAGTAATAGTGCACAGTATTATTATATAGTATTAGTGCACAGTATTATTATATAGCAATAGTGCACACTATTAATATATAGCAATAGTGCACAGTATTATTATATAGTACTAGAGCACAGTATTATTATATAGCAATAGTGCACAGTATTAATATATAGTAATAGTGCACAGTATTATTATATAGTAATAGTGCACAGTATTATTATACTGTATAGTAATAGTACATAGTATTAATATATAGCAATAGTGCACAGTATTATTATATAGTAGTAGTGCATAGTATTAATATATAATAATAGTGCACAGTATTAATATATAGTATTAGTGCACAGTATTATTATATAGTAATAGTGCACAGTATTATTATATAACAATAGTGCACAGTATTAATATATAGCAATAGTGTACAGTATTATTACATAGTACTAGATCACAGTATTATTATATAGCAATAGTGCACAGTATTAATATATAGTAATAGTGCACAGTATTAATATATAGCAATAGTGCACAGTATTATTATATAGTAGTAGTGCATAGTATTAATATATAGTAATAGTGCATAGTATTATTATATAGTATTAGTGCACAGTATTATTATATAGTATTAGTGCACAGTATTAATATATAGTAATAGTGCACAATATTATTATATAGTATTAGTGCATAGTATTAATATATAGTAATAGTGCACAGTATTAATATATAGTATTAGTGCACAGTATTATTATATAGTATTAGTGCACAGTATTATTATATAGTAATAGTGCACAGTATTATTATATAGTAATAGTGCATAGTATTATTATATAGCATTAGTGCACAGTATTATTATATAGTAAGAGTGCATAGTATTATTATATAGTATTAGTGCACAGTATTATTATATAGTAATAGTGCACAGTATTATTATATAGTAATAGTGCATAGTATTATTATATAGTATTAGTGCATAGTATTAACATATAGTAATAGTGCACAGTATTAATATATAGTAAGAGTGCATTGTATTATTATATAGTATTAGTGCATAGTATTATTATATAGTAATAGTGCATAGTATTATTATATAGTAATAGTGCACAGTATTATTATATAGTATTAGTGCATAGTATTAATATATAGTAATAGTGCACAGTATTATTATATAGTAGTAGTGCACAGTATTATTATATAGTATTAGTGCATAGTATTAATATATAGTAAGAGTGCACATTATTATTATATATTATTAGTGCACAGTATTATTATACAGTATTAGTGCATAGTATTAATATATAGTAATAGTGCACAGTATTATTGTACAGTAGTAGTGCATAGTATTAATATATAGTAAGAGTGCATAGTATTATTATATAGTATTAGTGCACAGTATTATTATATAGTAATAGTGCACAGTATTATTATATAGTAATAGTGCATAGTATTATTATATAGTATTAGTGCATAGTATTAACATATAGTAATAGTGCACAGTATTAATATATAGTAAGAGTGCATTGTATTATTATATAGTATTAGTGCATAGTATTATTATATAGTAATAGTGCATAGTATTATTATATAGTAATAGTGCACAGTATTATTATATAGTATTAGTGCATAGTATTAATATATAGTAATAGTGCACAGTATTATTATATAGTAGTAGTGCACAGTATTATTATATAGTATTAGTGCATAGTATTAATATATAGTAAGAGTGCACAGTATTATTATATATTATTAGTGCACAGTATTATTATACAGTATTAGTGCATAGTATTAATATATAGTAATAGTGCACAGTATTATTGTACAGTAGTAGTGCATAGTATTAATATATAGTAATAGTGCACAGTATTATTATATAGTAGTAGTGCATAGTATTATTATATAGTATTAGTGCATAGTATTTATATATAGTATTAGTGCACAGTATTATTATACTGTATAGTAATAGTACATAGTATTAATATATAGCAATAGTGCACAGTATTATTATATAGTAGTAGTGCATAGTATTAATATATAGTAATAGTGCACAGTATTATTATATAGTATTAGTTCACAGTATTATTATATAATATTAGTGCACAGTATTATTATATAGTATTAGTGCATAGTATTAATATATAGTAATAGTGCACAGTATTAATATATAGTATTAGTGCACAGTATTATTATATAGTAATAGTGCACATTATTATTATATAGCAATAGTGCACAGTATTAATATATAGCAATAGTGCACAGTATTATTATATAGTATTAGTGCATAGTATTAATATATAGTAATAGTGCACAGTATTAATATATAGTATTAGTGCACAGTATTATTATATAGTAATAGTGCACACTATTATTATATAGCAATAGTGCACACTATTAATATATAGTAATAGTGCACAGTATTAATATATAGTATTAGTGCACAGTATTATTATATAGTAATAGTGCACAGTATTATTATATAACAATAGTGCACAGCATTAATATATAGCAATAGTGCACAGTATTATTATATAGTACTAGAGCACAGTATTATTATATAGCAATAGTGCACAGTATTAATATATAGTAATAGTGCACAGTATTATTATATAGTAATAGTGCACAGTATTATTATATAGTATTAGTGCACAGTATTATTATATAGTAATAGTGCACAGTATTATTATATAGTAATAGTGCATAGTATTATTATATAGCATTAGTGCATAGTATTAACATATAGTAATAGTGCACAGTATTAATATATAGTAAGAGTGCATAGTATTATTATATAGTATTAGTGCATAGTATTATTATATAGTAATAGTGCACAGTATTATTATATAGTAATAGTGCACAGTATTATTATATAGTATTAGTGCATAGTATTAATATATAGTATTAGTGCATAGTATTAATATATAGTAATAGTGCACAGTATTAATATATAGTATTAGTGCACAGTATTATTATATAGTAATAGTGCACAGTATTATTATACTGTATAGTAATAGTACATAGTATTAATATATAGCAATAGTGCACAGTATTATTATATAGTAGTAGTGCATAGTATTAATATATAGTAATAGTGCACAGTATTATTATATAGTATTAGTTCACAGTATTATTATATAGTATTAGTGCACAGTATTATTATATAGTATTAGTGCATAGTATTAATATATAGTAATAGTGCACAGTATTAATATATAGTATTAGTGCATAGTATTAATATATAGTAATAGTGCACAGTATTAATATATAGTATTAGTGCACAGTATTATTATATAGTAATAGTGCACAGTATTATTATATAGCAATAGTGCACACTATTAATATATAGCAATAGTGCACAGTATTATTATATAGTATTAGTGCATAGTATTAATATATAGTAATAGTGCACAGTATTAATATATAGTATTAGTGCACAGTATTATTATATAGTAATAGTGCACAGTATTATTATATAGTAATAGTGCATAGTATTATTATATAGTATTAGTGCATAGTATTAACATATAGTAATAGTGCACAGTATTAATATATAGTAAGAGTGCATTGTATTATTATATAGTATTAGTGCATAGTATTATTATATAGTAATAGTGCATATTATTATTATATAGTAATAGTGCACAGTATTATCATATAGTATTAGTGCATAGTATTAATATATAGTAATAGTGCACAGTATTATTATATAGTAGTAGTGCACAGTATTATTATATAGTAATAGTGCACAGTATTATTATATAGTAATAGTGCATAGTATTATTATATAGTATTAGTGCATAGTATTATCATATAGTAATAGTGCACAGTATTAATATATAGTAAGAGTGCATTGTATTATTATATAGTATTAGTGCATAGTATTATTATATAGTAATAGTGCATAGTATTATTATATAGTAATAGTGCACAGTATTATTATATAGTATTAGTGCATAGTATTAATATATAGTAATAGTGCACAGTATTATTATATAGTAGTAGTGCACAGTATTATTATATAGTATTAGTGCATAGTATTAATATATAGTAAGAGTGCACAGTATTATTATATATTATTAGTGCACAGTATTATTATACAGTATTAGTGCATAGTATTAATATATAGTAATAGTGCACAGTATTATTGTACAGTAGTAGTTCATAGTATTAATATATAGTAAGAGTGCATAGTATTATTATATAGTATTAGTGCACAGTATTATTATATAGTAATAGTGCACAGTATTATTATATAGTAATAGTGCATAGTATTATTATATAGTATTAGTGCATAGTATTAACATATAGTAATAGTGCACAGTATTAATATATAGTAAGAGTGCATTGTATTATTATATAGTATTAGTGCATAGTATTATTATATAGTAATAGTGCATAGTATTATTATATAGTAATAGTGCACAGTATTATTATATAGTATTAGTGCATAGTATTAATATATAGTAATAGTGCACAGTATTATTATATAGTAGTAGTGCACAGTATTATTATATAGTATTAGTGCATAGTATTAATATATAGTAAGAGTGCACAGTATTATTATATATTATTAGTGCACAGTATTATTATACAGTATTAGTGCATAGTATTAATATATAGTAATAGTGCACAGTATTAATATATAGTATTAGTGCACAGTATTATTATATAGTAATAGTGCACATTATTATTATATAGCAATAGTGCACAGTATTAATATATAGCAATAGTGCACAGTATTATTATATAGTATTAGTGCATAGTATTAATATATAGTAATAGTGCACAGTATTAATATATAGTATTAGTGCACAGTATTATTATATAGTAATAGTGCACAGTATTATTATATAGCAATAGTGCACACTATTAATATATAGCAATAGTGCACAGTATTATTATATAGTATTAGTGCATAGTATTAATATATAGTAATAGTGCACAGTATTAATATATAGTATTAGTGCACAGTATTATTATATAGTAATAGTGCACAGTATTATTATATAACAATAGTGCACAGCATTAATATATAGCAATAGTGCACAGTATTATTATATAGTACTAGAGCACAGTATTAATATATAGTAATAGTGCACAGTATTATTATATAGCAATAGTGCACACTATTAATATATAGCAATAGTGCACAGTATTATTATATAGTATTAGTGCATAGTATTAATATATAGTAATAGTGCACAGTATTAATATATAGTATTAGTGCACAGTATTATTATATAGTAATAGTGCACAGTATTATTATATAGCAATAGTGCACAGTATTAATATATAGTAATAGTGCACAGTATTATTATATAGTAATAGTGCACAGTATTATTATATAGTATTAGTGCACAGTATTATTATATAGTAATAGTGCACAGTATTATTATATAGTAATAGTGCATAGTATTATTATATAGCATTAGTGCATAGTATTAACATATAGTAATAGTGCACAGTATTAATATATAGTAAGAGTGCATAGTATTATTATATAGTATTAGTGCATAGTATTATTATATAGTAATAGTGCACAGTATTATTATATAGTAATAGTGCACAGTATTATTATATAGTATTAGTGCATAGTATTAATATATAGTATTAGTGCATAGTATTAATATATAGTAATAGTGCACAGTATTAATATATAGTATTAGTGCACAGTATTATTATATAGTAATAGTGCACAGTATTATTATACTGTATAGTAATAGTACATAGTATTAATATATAGCAATAGTGCACAGTATTATTATATAGTAGTAGTGCATAGTATTAATATATAGTAATAGTGCACAGTATTATTATATAGTATTAGTTCACAGTATTATTATATAGTATTAGTGCACAGTATTATTATATAGTATTAGTGCATAGTATTAATATATAGTAATAGTGCACAGTATTAATATATAGTATTAGTGCACAGTATTATTATATAGTAATAGTGCACAGTATTATTATATAGCAATAGTGCACACTATTAATATATAGCAATAGTGCACAGTATTATTATATAGTATTAGTGCATAGTATTAATATATAGTAATAGTGCACAGTATTAATATATAGTATTAGTGCACAGTATTATTATATAGTAATAGTGCACAGTATTATTATATAGTAATAGTGCATAGTATTATTATATAGTATTAGTGCATAGTATTAACATATAGTAATAGTGCACAGTATTAATATATAGTAAGAGTGCATTGTATTATTATATAGTATTAGTGCATAGTATTATTATATAGTAATAGTGCATATTATTATTATATAGTAATAGTGCACAGTATTATCATATAGTATTAGTGCATAGTATTAATATATAGTAATAGTGCACAGTATTATTATATAGTAGTAGTGCACAGTATTATTATATAGTAATAGTGCACAGTATTATTATATAGTAATAGTGCATAGTATTATTATATAGTATTAGTGCATAGTATTAACATATAGTAATAGTGCACAGTATTAATATATAGTAAGAGTGCATAGTATTATTATATAGTATTAGTGCACAGTATTATTATATAGTAATAGTGCCCAGTATTATTATATAGTAATAGTGCATAGTATTATTATATAGCATTAGTGCACAGTATTATTATATAGTAAGAGTGCATAGTATTATTATATAGTATTAGTGCACAGTATTATTATATAGTAATAGTGCACAGTATTATTATATAGTAATAGTGCATAGTATTATTATATAGTATTAGTGCATAGTATTATCATATAGTAATAGTGCACAGTATTAATATATAGTAAGAGTGCATTGTATTATTATATAGTATTAGTGCATAGTATTATTATATAGTAATAGTGCATAGTATTATTATATAGTAATAGTGCACAGTATTATTATATAGTATTAGTGCATAGTATTAATATATAGTAATAGTGCACAGTATTATTATATAGTAGTAGTGCACAGTATTATTATATAGTATTAGTGCATAGTATTAATATATAGTAAGAGTGCACAGTATTATTATATATTATTAGTGCACAGTATTATTATACAGTATTAGTGCATAGTATTAATATATAGTAATAGTGCACAGTATTATTGTACAGTAGTAGATCATAGTATTAATATATAGTAAGAGTGCATAGTATTATTATATAGTATTAGTGCACAGTATTATTATATAGTAATAGTGCACAGTATTATTATATAGTAATAGTGCATAGTATTATTATATAGTATTAGTGCATAGTATTAACATATAGTAATAGTGCACAGTATTAATATATAGTAAGAGTGCATTGTATTATTATATAGTATTAGTGCATAGTATTATTATATAGTAATAGTGCATAGTATTATTATATAGTAATAGTGCACAGTATTATTATATAGTATTAGTGCATAGTATTAATATATAGTAATAGTGCACAGTATTATTATATAGTAGTAGTGCACAGTATTATTATATAGTATTAGTGCATAGTATTAATATATAGTAAGAGTGCACAGTATTATTATATATTATTAGTGCACAGTATTATTATACAGTATTAGTGCATAGTATTAATATATAGTAATAGTGCACAGTATTATTGTACAGTAGTAGTGCATAGTATTAATATATAGTAATAGTGCACAGTATTATTATATAGTAGTAGTGCATAGTATTATTATATAGTATTAGTGCATAGTATTAATATATAGTATTAGTGCACAGTATTATTATACTGTATAGTAATAGTACATAGTATTAATATATAGCAATAGTGCACAGTATTATTATATAGTAGTAGTGCATAGTATTAATATTTAGTAATAGTGCACAGTATTATTATATAGTATTAGTTCACAGTATTATTATATAATATTAGTGCACAGTATTATTATATAGTATTAGTGCATAGTATTAATATATATTAATAGTGCACAGTATTAATATATAGTATTAGTGCACAGTATTATTATATAGTACTAGTGCACAGTATTATTATATAGCAATAGTGCACAGTATTAATATATAGCAATAGTGCACAGTATTATTATATAGTATTAGTGCATAGTATTAATATATAGTAATAGTGCACAGTATTAATATATAGTATTAGTGCACAGTATTATTATATAGTAATAGTGCACAGTATTATTATATAGCAATAGTGCACACTATTAATATATAGCAATAGTGCACAGTATTATTATATAGTATTAGTGCATAGTATTAATATATAGTAATAGTGCACAGTATTATTGTACAGTAGTAGTTCATAGTATTAATATATAGTAAGAGTGCATAGTATTATTATATAGTATTAGTGCACAGTATTATTATATAGTAATAGTGCACAGTATTATTATATAGTAATAGTGCATAGTATTATTATATAGTATTAGTGCATAGTATTAACATATAGTAATAGTGCACAGTATTAATATATAGTAAGACTGCATTGTATTATTATATAGTATTAGTGCACAGTATTTTTATATAGTAATAGTGCACAGTATTATTATATAGTAATAGTGCATAGTATTATTATATAGCATTAGTGCATAGTATTAACATATAGTAATAGTGCACAGTATTAATATATAGTAAGAGTGCATAGTATTATTATATAGTATTAGTGCATAGTATTATTATATAGTAATAGTGCACAGTATTATTATATAGTAATAGTGCACAGTATTATTATATAGTAATAGTGCATAGTATTATTATATAGTAATAGTGCATAGTATTATCATATAGTATTAGTGCATAGTATTAATATATAGTAATAGTGCACAGTATTATTATATAGTAGTAGTGCACAGTATTATTATATAGTAATAGTGCACAGTATTATTATATAGTAATAGTGCATAGTATTATTATATAGTATTAGTGCATAGTATTAACATATAGTAATAGTGCACAGTATTAATATATAGTAAGAGTGCATAGTATTATTATATAGTATTAGTGCACAGTATTATTATATAGTAATAGTGCACAGTATTATTATATAGTAATAGTGCATAGTATTATTATATAGCATTAGTGCACAGTATTATTATATAGTAAGAGTGCATAGTATTATTATATAGTATTAGTGCACAGTATTATTATACAGTATTAGTGCATAGTATTAATATATAGTAATAGTGCACAGTATTATTGTACAGTAGTAGTTCATAGTATTAATATATAGTAAGAGTGCATAGTATTATTATATAGTATTAGTGCACAGTATTATTATATAGTAATAGTGCACAGTATTATTATATAGTAATAGTGCATAGTATTATTATATAGTATTAGTGCATAGTATTAACATATAGTAATAGTGCACAGTATTAATATATAGTAAGACTGCATTGTATTATTATATAGTATTAGTGCACAGTATTTTTATATAGTAATAGTGCACAGTATTATTATATAGTAATAGTGCATAGTATTATTATATAGCATTAGTGCATAGTATTAACATATAGTAATAGTGCACAGTATTAATATATAGTAAGAGTGCATAGTATTATTATATAGTATTAGTGCATAGTATTATTATATAGTAATAGTGCACAGTATTATTATATAGTAATAGTGCACAGTATTATTATATAGTAATAGTGCATAGTATTATTATATAGTAATAGTGCATAGTATTATCATATAGTATTAGTGCATAGTATTAATATATAGTAATAGTGCACAGTATTATTATATAGTAGTAGTGCACAGTATTATTATATAGTAATAGTGCACAGTATTATTATATAGTAATAGTGCATAGTATTATTATATAGTATTAGTGCATAGTATTAACATATAGTAATAGTGCACAGTATTAATATATAGTAAGAGTGCATAGTATTATTATATAGTATTAGTGCACAGTATTATTATATAGTAATAGTGCACAGTATTATTATATAGTAATAGTGCATAGTATTATTATATAGCATTAGTGCACAGTATTATTATATAGTAAGAGTGCATAGTATTATTATATAGTATTAGTGCACAGTATTATTATATAGTAATAGTGCACAGTATTATTATATAGTAATAGTGCATAGTATTATTATATAGTATTAGTGCATAGTATTAACATATAGTAATAGTGCACAGTATTAATATATAGTAAGAGTGCATTGTATTATTATATAGTATTAGTGCATAGTATTGTTATATAGTAATAGTGCATAGTATTATTATATAGTAATAGTGCACAGTATTATTATATAGTATTAGTGCATAGTATTAATATATAGTAATAGTGCACAGTATTATTATATAGTAGTAGTGCACAGTATTATTATATAGTATTAGTGCATAGTATTAATATATAGTAAGAGTGCACAGTATTATTATATATTATTAGTGCACAGTATTATTATACAGTATTAGTGCATAGTATTAATATATAGTAATAGTGCACAGTATTATTGTACAGTAGTAGTTCATAGTATTAATATATAGTAAGAGTGCATAGTATTATTATATAGTATTAGTGCACAGTATTAATATATAGTAATAGTGCACAGTATTATTATATAGTAATAGTGCATAGTATTATTATATAGCATTAGTGCACAGTATTATTATATAGTAAGAGTGCATAGTATTATTATATAGTATTAGTGCACAGTATTATTATATAGTATTAGTGCACAGTATTATTATATAGTAATAGTGCATAGTATTATTATATAGTATTAGTGCATAGTATTAACATATAGTAATAGTGCACAGTATTAATATATAGTAAGAGTGCATAGTATTATTATATAGTATTAGTGCACAGTATTATTATATAGTAATAGTGCCCAGTATTATTATATAGTAATAGTGCATAGTATTATTATATAGCATTAGTGCACAGTATTATTATATAGTAAGAGTGCATAGTATTATTATATAGTATTAGTGCACAGTATTATTATATAGTAATAGTGCACAGTATTATTATATAGTAATAGTGCATAGTATTATTATATAGTATTAGTGCATAGTATTATCATATAGTAATAGTGCACAGTATTAATATATAGTAAGAGTGCATTGTATTATTATATAGTATTAGTGCATAGTATTATTATATAGTAATAGTGCATAGTATTATTATATAGTAATAGTGCACAGTATTATTATATAGTATTAGTGCATAGTATTAATATATAGTAATAGTGCACAGTATTATTATATAGTAGTAGTGCACAGTATTATTATATAGTATTAGTGCATAGTATTAATATATAGTAAGAGTGCACAGTATTATTATATATTATTAGTGCACAGTATTATTATACAGTATTAGTGCATAGTATTAATATATAGTAATAGTGCACAGTATTATTGTACAGTAGTAGATCATAGTATTAATATATAGTAAGAGTGCATAGTATTATTATATAGTATTAGTGCACAGTATTATTATATAGTAATAGTGCACAGTATTATTATATAGTAATAGTGCATAGTATTATTATATAGTATTAGTGCATAGTATTAACATATAGTAATAGTGCACAGTATTAATATATAGTAAGAGTGCATTGTATTATTATATAGTATTAGTGCATAGTATTATTATATAGTAATAGTGCATAGTATTATTATATAGTAATAGTGCACAGTATTATTATATAGTATTAGTGCATAGTATTAATATATAGTAATAGTGCACAGTATTATTATATAGTAGTAGTGCACAGTATTATTATATAGTATTAGTGCATAGTATTAATATATAGTAAGAGTGCACAGTATTATTATATATTATTAGTGCACAGTATTATTATACAGTATTAGTGCATAGTATTAATATATAGTAATAGTGCACAGTATTATTGTACAGTAGTAGTGCATAGTATTAATATATAGTAATAGTGCACAGTATTATTATATAGTAGTAGTGCATAGTATTATTATATAGTATTAGTGCATAGTATTAATATATAGTATTAGTGCACAGTATTATTATACTGTATAGTAATAGTACATAGTATTAATATATAGCAATAGTGCACAGTATTATTATATAGTAGTAGTGCATAGTATTAATATTTAGTAATAGTGCACAGTATTATTATATAGTATTAGTTCACAGTATTATTATATAATATTAGTGCACAGTATTATTATATAGTATTAGTGCATAGTATTAATATATATTAATAGTGCACAGTATTAATATATAGTATTAGTGCACAGTATTATTATATAGTACTAGTGCACAGTATTATTATATAGCAATAGTGCACAGTATTAATATATAGCAATAGTGCACAGTATTATTATATAGTATTAGTGCATAGTATTAATATATAGTAATAGTGCACAGTATTAATATATAGTATTAGTGCACAGTATTATTATATAGTAATAGTGCACAGTATTATTATATAGCAATAGTGCACACTATTAATATATAGCAATAGTGCACAGTATTATTATATAGTATTAGTGCATAGTATTAATATATAGTAATAGTGCACAGTATTATTGTACAGTAGTAGTTCATAGTATTAATATATAGTAAGAGTGCATAGTATTATTATATAGTATTAGTGCACAGTATTATTATATAGTAATAGTGCACAGTATTATTATATAGTAATAGTGCATAGTATTATTATATAGTATTAGTGCATAGTATTAACATATAGTAATAGTGCACAGTATTAATATATAGTAAGACTGCATTGTATTATTATATAGTATTAGTGCACAGTATTTTTATATAGTAATAGTGCACAGTATTATTATATAGTAATAGTGCATAGTATTATTATATAGCATTAGTGCATAGTATTAACATATAGTAATAGTGCACAGTATTAATATATAGTAAGAGTGCATAGTATTATTATATAGTATTAGTGCATAGTATTATTATATAGTAATAGTGCACAGTATTATTATATAGTAATAGTGCACAGTATTATTATATAGTAATAGTGCATAGTATTATTATATAGTAATAGTGCATAGTATTATCATATAGTATTAGTGCATAGTATTAATATATAGTAATAGTGCACAGTATTATTATATAGTAGTAGTGCACAGTATTATTATATAGTAATAGTGCACAGTATTATTATATAGTAATAGTGCATAGTATTATTATATAGTATTAGTGCATAGTATTAACATATAGTAATAGTGCACAGTATTAATATATAGTAAGAGTGCATAGTATTATTATATAGTATTAGTGCACAGTATTATTATATAGTAATAGTGCACAGTATTATTATATAGTAATAGTGCATAGTATTATTATATAGCATTAGTGCACAGTATTATTATATAGTAAGAGTGCATAGTATTATTATATAGTATTAGTGCACAGTATTATTATACAGTATTAGTGCATAGTATTAATATATAGTAATAGTGCACAGTATTATTGTACAGTAGTAGTTCATAGTATTAATATATAGTAAGAGTGCATAGTATTATTATATAGTATTAGTGCACAGTATTATTATATAGTAATAGTGCACAGTATTATTATATAGTAATAGTGCATAGTATTATTATATAGTATTAGTGCATAGTATTAACATATAGTAATAGTGCACAGTATTAATATATAGTAAGACTGCATTGTATTATTATATAGTATTAGTGCACAGTATTTTTATATAGTAATAGTGCACAGTATTATTATATAGTAATAGTGCATAGTATTATTATATAGCATTAGTGCATAGTATTAACATATAGTAATAGTGCACAGTATTAATATATAGTAAGAGTGCATAGTATTATTATATAGTATTAGTGCATAGTATTATTATATAGTAATAGTGCACAGTATTATTATATAGTAATAGTGCACAGTATTATTATATAGTAATAGTGCATAGTATTATTATATAGTAATAGTGCATAGTATTATCATATAGTATTAGTGCATAGTATTAATATATAGTAATAGTGCACAGTATTATTATATAGTAGTAGTGCACAGTATTATTATATAGTAATAGTGCACAGTATTATTATATAGTAATAGTGCATAGTATTATTATATAGTATTAGTGCATAGTATTAACATATAGTAATAGTGCACAGTATTAATATATAGTAAGAGTGCATAGTATTATTATATAGTATTAGTGCACAGTATTATTATATAGTAATAGTGCACAGTATTATTATATAGTAATAGTGCATAGTATTATTATATAGCATTAGTGCACAGTATTATTATATAGTAAGAGTGCATAGTATTATTATATAGTATTAGTGCACAGTATTATTATATAGTAATAGTGCACAGTATTATTATATAGTAATAGTGCATAGTATTATTATATAGTATTAGTGCATAGTATTAACATATAGTAATAGTGCACAGTATTAATATATAGTAAGAGTGCATTGTATTATTATATAGTATTAGTGCATAGTATTGTTATATAGTAATAGTGCATAGTATTATTATATAGTAATAGTGCACAGTATTATTATATAGTATTAGTGCATAGTATTAATATATAGTAATAGTGCACAGTATTATTATATAGTAGTAGTGCACAGTATTATTATATAGTATTAGTGCATAGTATTAATATATAGTAAGAGTGCACAGTATTATTATATATTATTAGTGCACAGTATTATTATACAGTATTAGTGCATAGTATTAATATATAGTAATAGTGCACAGTATTATTGTACAGTAGTAGTTCATAGTATTAATATATAGTAAGAGTGCATAGTATTATTATATAGTATTAGTGCACAGTATTAATATATAGTAATAGTGCACAGTATTATTATATAGTAATAGTGCATAGTATTATTATATAGTATTAGTGCATAGTATTAACATATAGTAATAGTGCACAGTATTAATATATAGCAATAGTGCACAGTATTATTATATAGTATTAGTGCATAGTATTAATATATAGTAATAGTGCACAGTATTAATATATAGTATTAGTGCACAGTATTATTATATAGTAATAGTGCACAGTATTATTATATAGCAATAGTGCACACTATTAATATATAGCAATAGTGCACAGTATTATTATATAGTATTAGTGCATAGTATTAATATATAGTAATAGTGCACAGTATTAATATATAGTATTAGTGCACAGTATTATTATATAGTAATAGTGCACAGTATTATTATATAACAATAGTGCACAGCATTAATATATAGCAATAGTGCACAGTATTATTATATAGTACTAGAGCACAGTATTATTATATAGCAATAGTGCACAGTATTAATATATAGTAATAGTGCACAGTATTATTATATAGTAATAGTGCACAGTATTATTATATAGTATTAGTGCACAGTATTATTATATAGTAATAGTGCACAGTATTATTATATAGTAATAGTGCATAGTATTATTATATAGCATTAGTGCATAGTATTAACATATAGTAATAGTGCACAGTATTAATATATAGTAAGAGTGCATAGTATTATTATATAGTATTAGTGCATAGTATTATTATATAGTAATAGTGCACAGTATTATTATATAGTAATAGTGCACAGTATTATTATATAGTATTAGTGCATAGTATTAATATATAGTATTAGTGCATAGTATTAATATATAGTAATAGTGCACAGTATTAATATATAGTATTAGTGCACAGTATTATTATATAGTAATAGTGCACAGTATTATTATACTGTATAGTAATAGTACATAGTATTAATATATAGCAATAGTGCACAGTATTATTATATAGTAGTAGTGCATAGTATTAATATATAGTAATAGTGCACAGTATTATTATATAGTATTAGTTCACAGTATTATTATATAGTATTAGTGCACAGTATTATTATATAGTATTAGTGCATAGTATTAATATATAGTAATAGTGCACAGTATTAATATATAGTATTAGTGCATAGTATTAATATATAGTAATAGTGCACAGTATTAATATATAGTATTAGTGCACAGTATTATTATATAGTAATAGTGCACAGTATTATTATATAGCAATAGTGCACACTATTAATATATAGCAATAGTGCACAGTATTATTATATAGTATTAGTGCATAGTATTAATATATAGTAATAGTGCACAGTATTAATATATAGTATTAGTGCACAGTATTATTATATAGTAATAGTGCACAGTATTATTATATAGTAATAGTGCATAGTATTATTATATAGTATTAGTGCATAGTATTAACATATAGTAATAGTGCACAGTATTAATATATAGTAAGAGTGCATTGTATTATTATATAGTATTAGTGCATAGTATTATTATATAGTAATAGTGCATATTATTATTATATAGTAATAGTGCACAGTATTATCATATAGTATTAGTGCATAGTATTAATATATAGTAATAGTGCACAGTATTATTATATAGTAGTAGTGCACAGTATTATTATATAGTAATAGTGCACAGTATTATTATATAGTAATAGTGCATAGTATTATTATATAGTATTAGTGCATAGTATTATCATATAGTAATAGTGCACAGTATTAATATATAGTAAGAGTGCATTGTATTATTATATAGTATTAGTGCATAGTATTATTATATAGTAATAGTGCATAGTATTAATATATAGTAATAGTGCACAGTATTATTATATAGTAGTAGTGCACAGTATTATTATATAGTATTAGTGCATAGTATTAATATATAGTAAGAGTGCACAGTATTATTATATATTATTAGTGCACAGTATTATTATACAGTATTAGTGCATAGTATTAATATATAGTAATAGTGCACAGTATTATTGTACAGTAGTAGTTCATAGTATTAATATATAGTAAGAGTGCATAGTATTATTATATAGTATTAGTGCACAGTATTATTATATAGTAATAGTGCACAGTATTATTATATAGTAATAGTGCATAGTATTATTATATAGTATTAGTGCATAGTATTAACATATAGTAATAGTGCACAGTATTAATATATAGTAAGAGTGCATTGTATTATTATATAGTATTAGTGCATAGTATTATTATATAGTAATAGTGCATAGTATTATTATATAGTAATAGTGCACAGTATTATTATATAGTATTAGTGCATAGTATTAATATATAGTAATAGTGCACAGTATTATTATATAGTAGTAGTGCACAGTATTATTATATAGTATTAGTGCATAGTATTAATATATAGTAAGAGTGCACAGTATTATTATATATTATTAGTGCACAGTATTATTATACAGTATTAGTGCATAGTATTAATATATAGTAATAGTGCACAGTATTAATATATAGTATTAGTGCACAGTATTATTATATAGTAATAGTGCACATTATTATTATATAGCAATAGTGCACAGTATTAATATATAGCAATAGTGCACAGTATTATTATATAGTATTAGTGCATAGTATTAATATATAGTAATAGTGCACAGTATTAATATATAGTATTAGTGCACAGTATTATTATATAGTAATAGTGCACAGTATTATTATATAGCAATAGTGCACACTATTAATATATAGCAATAGTGCACAGTATTATTATATAGTATTAGTGCATAGTATTAATATATAGTAATAGTGCACAGTATTAATATATAGTATTAGTGCACAGTATTATTATATAGTAATAGTGCACAGTATTATTATATAACAATAGTGCACAGCATTAATATATAGCAATAGTGCACAGTATTATTATATAGTACTAGAGCACAGTATTAATATATAGTAATAGTGCACAGTATTATTATATAGCAATAGTGCACACTATTAATATATAGCAATAGTGCACAGTATTATTATATAGTATTAGTGCATAGTATTAATATATAGTAATAGTGCACAGTATTAATATATAGTATTAGTGCACAGTATTATTATATAGTAATAGTGCACAGTATTATTATATAGCAATAGTGCACAGTATTAATATATAGTAATAGTGCACAGTATTATTATATAGTAATAGTGCACAGTATTATTATATAGTATTAGTGCACAGTATTATTATATAGTAATAGTGCACAGTATTATTATATAGTAATAGTGCATAGTATTATTATATAGCATTAGTGCATAGTATTAACATATAGTAATAGTGCACAGTATTAATATATAGTAAGAGTGCATAGTATTATTATATAGTATTAGTGCATAGTATTATTATATAGTAATAGTGCACAGTATTATTATATAGTAATAGTGCACAGTATTATTATATAGTATTAGTGCATAGTATTAATATATAGTATTAGTGCATAGTATTAATATATAGTAATAGTGCACAGTATTAATATATAGTATTAGTGCACAGTATTATTATATAGTAATAGTGCACAGTATTATTATACTGTATAGTAATAGTACATAGTATTAATATATAGCAATAGTGCACAGTATTATTATATAGTAGTAGTGCATAGTATTAATATATAGTAATAGTGCACAGTATTATTATATAGTATTAGTTCACAGTATTATTATATAGTATTAGTGCACAGTATTATTATATAGTATTAGTGCATAGTATTAATATATAGTAATAGTGCACAGTATTAATATATAGTATTAGTGCACAGTATTATTATATAGTAATAGTGCACAGTATTATTATATAGCAATAGTGCACACTATTAATATATAGCAATAGTGCACAGTATTATTATATAGTATTAGTGCATAGTATTAATATATAGTAATAGTGCACAGTATTAATATATAGTATTAGTGCACAGTATTATTATATAGTAATAGTGCACAGTATTATTATATAGTAATAGTGCATAGTATTATTATATAGTATTAGTGCATAGTATTAACATATAGTAATAGTGCACAGTATTAATATATAGTAAGAGTGCATTGTATTATTATATAGTATTAGTGCATAGTATTATTATATAGTAATAGTGCATATTATTATTATATAGTAATAGTGCACAGTATTATCATATAGTATTAGTGCATAGTATTAATATATAGTAATAGTGCACAGTATTATTATATAGTAGTAGTGCACAGTATTATTATATAGTAATAGTGCACAGTATTATTATATAGTAATAGTGCATAGTATTATTATATAGTATTAGTGCATAGTATTAACATATAGTAATAGTGCACAGTATTAATATATAGTAAGAGTGCATAGTATTATTATATAGTATTAGTGCACAGTATTATTATATAGTAATAGTGCCCAGTATTATTATATAGTAATAGTGCATAGTATTATTATATAGCATTAGTGCACAGTATTATTATATAGTAAGAGTGCATAGTATTATTATATAGTATTAGTGCACAGTATTATTATATAGTAATAGTGCACAGTATTATTATATAGTAATAGTGCATAGTATTATTATATAGTATTAGTGCATAGTATTATCATATAGTAATAGTGCACAGTATTAATATATAGTAAGAGTGCATTGTATTATTATATAGTATTAGTGCATAGTATTATTATATAGTAATAGTGCATAGTATTATTATATAGTAATAGTGCACAGTATTATTATATAGTATTAGTGCATAGTATTAATATATAGTAATAGTGCACAGTATTATTATATAGTAGTAGTGCACAGTATTATTATATAGTATTAGTGCATAGTATTAATATATAGTAAGAGTGCACAGTATTATTATATATTATTAGTGCACAGTATTATTATACAGTATTAGTGCATAGTATTAATATATAGTAATAGTGCACAGTATTATTGTACAGTAGTAGATCATAGTATTAATATATAGTAAGAGTGCATAGTATTATTATATAGTATTAGTGCACAGTATTATTATATAGTAATAGTGCACAGTATTATTATATAGTAATAGTGCATAGTATTATTATATAGTATTAGTGCATAGTATTAACATATAGTAATAGTGCACAGTATTAATATATAGTAAGAGTGCATTGTATTATTATATAGTATTAGTGCATAGTATTATTATATAGTAATAGTGCATAGTATTATTATATAGTAATAGTGCACAGTATTATTATATAGTATTAGTGCATAGTATTAATATATAGTAATAGTGCACAGTATTATTATATAGTAGTAGTGCACAGTATTATTATATAGTATTAGTGCATAGTATTAATATATAGTAAGAGTGCACAGTATTATTATATATTATTAGTGCACAGTATTATTATACAGTATTAGTGCATAGTATTAATATATAGTAATAGTGCACAGTATTATTGTACAGTAGTAGTGCATAGTATTAATATATAGTAATAGTGCACAGTATTATTATATAGTAGTAGTGCATAGTATTATTATATAGTATTAGTGCATAGTATTAATATATAGTATTAGTGCACAGTATTATTATACTGTATAGTAATAGTACATAGTATTAATATATAGCAATAGTGCACAGTATTATTATATAGTAGTAGTGCATAGTATTAATATTTAGTAATAGTGCACAGTATTATTATATAGTATTAGTTCACAGTATTATTATATAATATTAGTGCACAGTATTATTATATAGTATTAGTGCATAGTATTAATATATATTAATAGTGCACAGTATTAATATATAGTATTAGTGCACAGTATTATTATATAGTACTAGTGCACAGTATTATTATATAGCAATAGTGCACAGTATTAATATATAGCAATAGTGCACAGTATTATTATATAGTATTAGTGCATAGTATTAATATATAGTAATAGTGCACAGTATTAATATATAGTATTAGTGCACAGTATTATTATATAGTAATAGTGCACAGTATTATTATATAGCAATAGTGCACACTATTAATATATAGCAATAGTGCACAGTATTATTATATAGTATTAGTGCATAGTATTAATATATAGTAATAGTGCACAGTATTATTGTACAGTAGTAGTTCATAGTATTAATATATAGTAAGAGTGCATAGTATTATTATATAGTATTAGTGCACAGTATTATTATATAGTAATAGTGCACAGTATTATTATATAGTAATAGTGCATAGTATTATTATATAGTATTAGTGCATAGTATTAACATATAGTAATAGTGCACAGTATTAATATATAGTAAGACTGCATTGTATTATTATATAGTATTAGTGCACAGTATTTTTATATAGTAATAGTGCACAGTATTATTATATAGTAATAGTGCATAGTATTATTATATAGCATTAGTGCATAGTATTAACATATAGTAATAGTGCACAGTATTAATATATAGTAAGAGTGCATAGTATTATTATATAGTATTAGTGCATAGTATTATTATATAGTAATAGTGCACAGTATTATTATATAGTAATAGTGCACAGTATTATTATATAGTAATAGTGCATAGTATTATTATATAGTAATAGTGCATAGTATTATCATATAGTATTAGTGCATAGTATTAATATATAGTAATAGTGCACAGTATTATTATATAGTAGTAGTGCACAGTATTATTATATAGTAATAGTGCACAGTATTATTATATAGTAATAGTGCATAGTATTATTATATAGTATTAGTGCATAGTATTAACATATAGTAATAGTGCACAGTATTAATATATAGTAAGAGTGCATAGTATTATTATATAGTATTAGTGCACAGTATTATTATATAGTAATAGTGCACAGTATTATTATATAGTAATAGTGCATAGTATTATTATATAGCATTAGTGCACAGTATTATTATATAGTAAGAGTGCATAGTATTATTATATAGTATTAGTGCACAGTATTATTATACAGTATTAGTGCATAGTATTAATATATAGTAATAGTGCACAGTATTATTGTACAGTAGTAGTTCATAGTATTAATATATAGTAAGAGTGCATAGTATTATTATATAGTATTAGTGCACAGTATTATTATATAGTAATAGTGCACAGTATTATTATATAGTAATAGTGCATAGTATTATTATATAGTATTAGTGCATAGTATTAACATATAGTAATAGTGCACAGTATTAATATATAGTAAGACTGCATTGTATTATTATATAGTATTAGTGCACAGTATTTTTATATAGTAATAGTGCACAGTATTATTATATAGTAATAGTGCATAGTATTATTATATAGCATTAGTGCATAGTATTAACATATAGTAATAGTGCACAGTATTAATATATAGTAAGAGTGCATAGTATTATTATATAGTATTAGTGCATAGTATTATTATATAGTAATAGTGCACAGTATTATTATATAGTAATAGTGCACAGTATTATTATATAGTAATAGTGCATAGTATTATTATATAGTAATAGTGCATAGTATTATCATATAGTATTAGTGCATAGTATTAATATATAGTAATAGTGCACAGTATTATTATATAGTAGTAGTGCACAGTATTATTATATAGTAATAGTGCACAGTATTATTATATAGTAATAGTGCATAGTATTATTATATAGTATTAGTGCATAGTATTAACATATAGTAATAGTGCACAGTATTAATATATAGTAAGAGTGCATAGTATTATTATATAGTATTAGTGCACAGTATTATTATATAGTAATAGTGCACAGTATTATTATATAGTAATAGTGCATAGTATTATTATATAGCATTAGTGCACAGTATTATTATATAGTAAGAGTGCATAGTATTATTATATAGTATTAGTGCACAGTATTATTATATAGTAATAGTGCACAGTATTATTATATAGTAATAGTGCATAGTATTATTATATAGTATTAGTGCATAGTATTAACATATAGTAATAGTGCACAGTATTAATATATAGTAAGAGTGCATTGTATTATTATATAGTATTAGTGCATAGTATTGTTATATAGTAATAGTGCATAGTATTATTATATAGTAATAGTGCACAGTATTATTATATAGTATTAGTGCATAGTATTAATATATAGTAATAGTGCACAGTATTATTATATAGTAGTAGTGCACAGTATTATTATATAGTATTAGTGCATAGTATTAATATATAGTAAGAGTGCACAGTATTATTATATATTATTAGTGCACAGTATTATTATACAGTATTAGTGCATAGTATTAATATATAGTAATAGTGCACAGTATTATTGTACAGTAGTAGTTCATAGTATTAATATATAGTAAGAGTGCATAGTATTATTATATAGTATTAGTGCACAGTATTAATATATAGTAATAGTGCACAGTATTATTATATAGTAATAGTGCATAGTATTATTATATAGTATTAGTGCATAGTATTAACATATAGTAATAGTGCACAGTATTAATATATAGCAATAGTGCACAGTATTATTATATAGTATTAGTGCATAGTATTAATATATAGTAATAGTGCACAGTATTAATATATAGTATTAGTGCACAGTATTATTATATAGTAATAGTGCACAGTATTATTATATAGCAATAGTGCACACTATTAATATATAGCAATAGTGCACAGTATTATTATATAGTATTAGTGCATAGTATTAATATATAGTAATAGTGCACAGTATTAATATATAGTATTAGTGCACAGTATTATTATATAGTAATAGTGCACAGTATTATTATATAACAATAGTGCACAGCATTAATATATAGCAATAGTGCACAGTATTATTATATAGTACTAGAGCACAGTATTATTATATAGCAATAGTGCACAGTATTAATATATAGTAATAGTGCACAGTATTATTATATAGTAATAGTGCACAGTATTATTATATAGTATTAGTGCACAGTATTATTATATAGTAATAGTGCACAGTATTATTATATAGTAATAGTGCATAGTATTATTATATAGCATTAGTGCATAGTATTAACATATAGTAATAGTGCACAGTATTAATATATAGTAAGAGTGCATAGTATTATTATATAGTATTAGTGCATAGTATTATTATATAGTAATAGTGCACAGTATTATTATATAGTAATAGTGCACAGTATTATTATATAGTATTAGTGCATAGTATTAATATATAGTATTAGTGCATAGTATTAATATATAGTAATAGTGCACAGTATTAATATATAGTATTAGTGCACAGTATTATTATATAGTAATAGTGCACAGTATTATTATACTGTATAGTAATAGTACATAGTATTAATATATAGCAATAGTGCACAGTATTATTATATAGTAGTAGTGCATAGTATTAATATATAGTAATAGTGCACAGTATTATTATATAGTATTAGTTCACAGTATTATTATATAGTATTAGTGCACAGTATTATTATATAGTATTAGTGCATAGTATTAATATATAGTAATAGTGCACAGTATTAATATATAGTATTAGTGCATAGTATTAATATATAGTAATAGTGCACAGTATTAATATATAGTATTAGTGCACAGTATTATTATATAGTAATAGTGCACAGTATTATTATATAGCAATAGTGCACACTATTAATATATAGCAATAGTGCACAGTATTATTATATAGTATTAGTGCATAGTATTAATATATAGTAATAGTGCACAGTATTAATATATAGTATTAGTGCACAGTATTATTATATAGTAATAGTGCACAGTATTATTATATAGTAATAGTGCATAGTATTATTATATAGTATTAGTGCATAGTATTAACATATAGTAATAGTGCACAGTATTAATATATAGTAAGAGTGCATTGTATTATTATATAGTATTAGTGCATAGTATTATTATATAGTAATAGTGCATATTATTATTATATAGTAATAGTGCACAGTATTATCATATAGTATTAGTGCATAGTATTAATATATAGTAATAGTGCACAGTATTATTATATAGTAGTAGTGCACAGTATTATTATATAGTAATAGTGCACAGTATTATTATATAGTAATAGTGCATAGTATTATTATATAGTATTAGTGCATAGTATTATCATATAGTAATAGTGCACAGTATTAATATATAGTAAGAGTGCATTGTATTATTATATAGTATTAGTGCATAGTATTATTATATAGTAATAGTGCATAGTATTATTATATAGTAATAGTGCACAGTATTATTATATAGTATTAGTGCATAGTATTAATATATAGTAATAGTGCACAGTATTATTATATAGTAGTAGTGCACAGTATTATTATATAGTATTAGTGCATAGTATTAATATATAGTAAGAGTGCACAGTATTATTATATATTATTAGTGCACAGTATTATTATACAGTATTAGTGCATAGTATTAATATATAGTAATAGTGCACAGTATTATTGTACAGTAGTAGTTCATAGTATTAATATATAGTAAGAGTGCATAGTATTATTATATAGTATTAGTGCACAGTATTATTATATAGTAATAGTGCACAGTATTATTATATAGTAATAGTGCATAGTATTATTATATAGTATTAGTGCATAGTATTAACATATAGTAATAGTGCACAGTATTAATATATAGTAAGAGTGCATTGTATTATTATATAGTATTAGTGCATAGTATTATTATATAGTAATAGTGCATAGTATTATTATATAGTAATAGTGCACAGTATTATTATATAGTATTAGTGCATAGTATTAATATATAGTAATAGTGCACAGTATTATTATATAGTAGTAGTGCACAGTATTATTATATAGTATTAGTGCATAGTATTAATATATAGTAAGAGTGCACAGTATTATTATATATTATTAGTGCACAGTATTATTATACAGTATTAGTGCATAGTATTAATATATAGTAATAGTGCACAGTATTAATATATAGTATTAGTGCACAGTATTATTATATAGTAATAGTGCACATTATTATTATATAGCAATAGTGCACAGTATTAATATATAGCAATAGTGCACAGTATTATTATATAGTATTAGTGCATAGTATTAATATATAGTAATAGTGCACAGTATTAATATATAGTATTAGTGCACAGTATTATTATATAGTAATAGTGCACAGTATTATTATATAGCAATAGTGCACACTATTAATATATAGCAATAGTGCACAGTATTATTATATAGTATTAGTGCATAGTATTAATATATAGTAATAGTGCACAGTATTAATATATAGTATTAGTGCACAGTATTATTATATAGTAATAGTGCACAGTATTATTATATAACAATAGTGCACAGCATTAATATATAGCAATAGTGCACAGTATTATTATATAGTACTAGAGCACAGTATTAATATATAGTAATAGTGCACAGTATTATTATATAGCAATAGTGCACACTATTAATATATAGCAATAGTGCACAGTATTATTATATAGTATTAGTGCATAGTATTAATATATAGTAATAGTGCACAGTATTAATATATAGTATTAGTGCACAGTATTATTATATAGTAATAGTGCACAGTATTATTATATAGCAATAGTGCACAGTATTAATATATAGTAATAGTGCACAGTATTATTATATAGTAATAGTGCACAGTATTATTATATAGTATTAGTGCACAGTATTATTATATAGTAATAGTGCACAGTATTATTATATAGTAATAGTGCATAGTATTATTATATAGCATTAGTGCATAGTATTAACATATAGTAATAGTGCACAGTATTAATATATAGTAAGAGTGCATAGTATTATTATATAGTATTAGTGCATAGTATTATTATATAGTAATAGTGCACAGTATTATTATATAGTAATAGTGCACAGTATTATTATATAGTATTAGTGCATAGTATTAATATATAGTATTAGTGCATAGTATTAATATATAGTAATAGTGCACAGTATTAATATATAGTATTAGTGCACAGTATTATTATATAGTAATAGTGCACAGTATTATTATACTGTATAGTAATAGTACATAGTATTAATATATAGCAATAGTGCACAGTATTATTATATAGTAGTAGTGCATAGTATTAATATATAGTAATAGTGCACAGTATTATTATATAGTATTAGTTCACAGTATTATTATATAGTATTAGTGCACAGTATTATTATATAGTATTAGTGCATAGTATTAATATATAGTAATAGTGCACAGTATTAATATATAGTATTAGTGCACAGTATTATTATATAGTAATAGTGCACAGTATTATTATATAGCAATAGTGCACACTATTAATATATAGCAATAGTGCACAGTATTATTATATAGTATTAGTGCATAGTATTAATATATAGTAATAGTGCACAGTATTAATATATAGTATTAGTGCACAGTATTATTATATAGTAATAGTGCACAGTATTATTATATAGTAATAGTGCATAGTATTATTATATAGTATTAGTGCATAGTATTAACATATAGTAATAGTGCACAGTATTAATATATAGTAAGAGTGCATTGTATTATTATATAGTATTAGTGCATAGTATTATTATATAGTAATAGTGCATATTATTATTATATAGTAATAGTGCACAGTATTATCATATAGTATTAGTGCATAGTATTAATATATAGTAATAGTGCACAGTATTATTATATAGTAGTAGTGCACAGTATTATTATATAGTAATAGTGCACAGTATTATTATATAGTAATAGTGCATAGTATTATTATATAGTATTAGTGCATAGTATTAACATATAGTAATAGTGCACAGTATTAATATATAGTAAGAGTGCATAGTATTATTATATAGTATTAGTGCACAGTATTATTATATAGTAATAGTGCCCAGTATTATTATATAGTAATAGTGCATAGTATTATTATATAGCATTAGTGCACAGTATTATTATATAGTAAGAGTGCATAGTATTATTATATAGTATTAGTGCACAGTATTATTATATAGTAATAGTGCACAGTATTATTATATAGTAATAGTGCATAGTATTATTATATAGTATTAGTGCATAGTATTATCATATAGTAATAGTGCACAGTATTAATATATAGTAAGAGTGCATTGTATTATTATATAGTATTAGTGCATAGTATTATTATATAGTAATAGTGCATAGTATTATTATATAGTAATAGTGCACAGTATTATTATATAGTATTAGTGCATAGTATTAATATATAGTAATAGTGCACAGTATTATTATATAGTAGTAGTGCACAGTATTATTATATAGTATTAGTGCATAGTATTAATATATAGTAAGAGTGCACAGTATTATTATATATTATTAGTGCACAGTATTATTATACAGTATTAGTGCATAGTATTAATATATAGTAATAGTGCACAGTATTATTGTACAGTAGTAGATCATAGTATTAATATATAGTAAGAGTGCATAGTATTATTATATAGTATTAGTGCACAGTATTATTATATAGTAATAGTGCACAGTATTATTATATAGTAATAGTGCATAGTATTATTATATAGTATTAGTGCATAGTATTAACATATAGTAATAGTGCACAGTATTAATATATAGTAAGAGTGCATTGTATTATTATATAGTATTAGTGCATAGTATTATTATATAGTAATAGTGCATAGTATTATTATATAGTAATAGTGCACAGTATTATTATATAGTATTAGTGCATAGTATTAATATATAGTAATAGTGCACAGTATTATTATATAGTAGTAGTGCACAGTATTATTATATAGTATTAGTGCATAGTATTAATATATAGTAAGAGTGCACAGTATTATTATATATTATTAGTGCACAGTATTATTATACAGTATTAGTGCATAGTATTAATATATAGTAATAGTGCACAGTATTATTGTACAGTAGTAGTGCATAGTATTAATATATAGTAATAGTGCACAGTATTATTATATAGTAGTAGTGCATAGTATTATTATATAGTATTAGTGCATAGTATTAATATATAGTATTAGTGCACAGTATTATTATACTGTATAGTAATAGTACATAGTATTAATATATAGCAATAGTGCACAGTATTATTATATAGTAGTAGTGCATAGTATTAATATTTAGTAATAGTGCACAGTATTATTATATAGTATTAGTTCACAGTATTATTATATAATATTAGTGCACAGTATTATTATATAGTATTAGTGCATAGTATTAATATATATTAATAGTGCACAGTATTAATATATAGTATTAGTGCACAGTATTATTATATAGTACTAGTGCACAGTATTATTATATAGCAATAGTGCACAGTATTAATATATAGCAATAGTGCACAGTATTATTATATAGTATTAGTGCATAGTATTAATATATAGTAATAGTGCACAGTATTAATATATAGTATTAGTGCACAGTATTATTATATAGTAATAGTGCACAGTATTATTATATAGCAATAGTGCACACTATTAATATATAGCAATAGTGCACAGTATTATTATATAGTATTAGTGCATAGTATTAATATATAGTAATAGTGCACAGTATTATTGTACAGTAGTAGTTCATAGTATTAATATATAGTAAGAGTGCATAGTATTATTATATAGTATTAGTGCACAGTATTATTATATAGTAATAGTGCACAGTATTATTATATAGTAATAGTGCATAGTATTATTATATAGTATTAGTGCATAGTATTAACATATAGTAATAGTGCACAGTATTAATATATAGTAAGACTGCATTGTATTATTATATAGTATTAGTGCACAGTATTTTTATATAGTAATAGTGCACAGTATTATTATATAGTAATAGTGCATAGTATTATTATATAGCATTAGTGCATAGTATTAACATATAGTAATAGTGCACAGTATTAATATATAGTAAGAGTGCATAGTATTATTATATAGTATTAGTGCATAGTATTATTATATAGTAATAGTGCACAGTATTATTATATAGTAATAGTGCACAGTATTATTATATAGTAATAGTGCATAGTATTATTATATAGTAATAGTGCATAGTATTATCATATAGTATTAGTGCATAGTATTAATATATAGTAATAGTGCACAGTATTATTATATAGTAGTAGTGCACAGTATTATTATATAGTAATAGTGCACAGTATTATTATATAGTAATAGTGCATAGTATTATTATATAGTATTAGTGCATAGTATTAACATATAGTAATAGTGCACAGTATTAATATATAGTAAGAGTGCATAGTATTATTATATAGTATTAGTGCACAGTATTATTATATAGTAATAGTGCACAGTATTATTATATAGTAATAGTGCATAGTATTATTATATAGCATTAGTGCACAGTATTATTATATAGTAAGAGTGCATAGTATTATTATATAGTATTAGTGCACAGTATTATTATACAGTATTAGTGCATAGTATTAATATATAGTAATAGTGCACAGTATTATTGTACAGTAGTAGTTCATAGTATTAATATATAGTAAGAGTGCATAGTATTATTATATAGTATTAGTGCACAGTATTATTATATAGTAATAGTGCACAGTATTATTATATAGTAATAGTGCATAGTATTATTATATAGTATTAGTGCATAGTATTAACATATAGTAATAGTGCACAGTATTAATATATAGTAAGACTGCATTGTATTATTATATAGTATTAGTGCACAGTATTTTTATATAGTAATAGTGCACAGTATTATTATATAGTAATAGTGCATAGTATTATTATATAGCATTAGTGCATAGTATTAACATATAGTAATAGTGCACAGTATTAATATATAGTAAGAGTGCATAGTATTATTATATAGTATTAGTGCATAGTATTATTATATAGTAATAGTGCACAGTATTATTATATAGTAATAGTGCACAGTATTATTATATAGTAATAGTGCATAGTATTATTATATAGTAATAGTGCATAGTATTATCATATAGTATTAGTGCATAGTATTAATATATAGTAATAGTGCACAGTATTATTATATAGTAGTAGTGCACAGTATTATTATATAGTAATAGTGCACAGTATTATTATATAGTAATAGTGCATAGTATTATTATATAGTATTAGTGCATAGTATTAACATATAGTAATAGTGCACAGTATTAATATATAGTAAGAGTGCATAGTATTATTATATAGTATTAGTGCACAGTATTATTATATAGTAATAGTGCACAGTATTATTATATAGTAATAGTGCATAGTATTATTATATAGCATTAGTGCACAGTATTATTATATAGTAAGAGTGCATAGTATTATTATATAGTATTAGTGCACAGTATTATTATATAGTAATAGTGCACAGTATTATTATATAGTAATAGTGCATAGTATTATTATATAGTATTAGTGCATAGTATTAACATATAGTAATAGTGCACAGTATTAATATATAGTAAGAGTGCATTGTATTATTATATAGTATTAGTGCATAGTATTGTTATATAGTAATAGTGCATAGTATTATTATATAGTAATAGTGCACAGTATTATTATATAGTATTAGTGCATAGTATTAATATATAGTAATAGTGCACAGTATTATTATATAGTAGTAGTGCACAGTATTATTATATAGTATTAGTGCATAGTATTAATATATAGTAAGAGTGCACAGTATTATTATATATTATTAGTGCACAGTATTATTATACAGTATTAGTGCATAGTATTAATATATAGTAATAGTGCACAGTATTATTGTACAGTAGTAGTTCATAGTATTAATATATAGTAAGAGTGCATAGTATTATTATATAGTATTAGTGCACAGTATTAATATATAGTAATAGTGCACAGTATTATTATATAGTAATAGTGCATAGTATTATTATATAGTATTAGTGCATAGTATTAACATATAGTAATAGTGCACAGTATTAATATATAGCAATAGTGCACAGTATTATTATATAGTATTAGTGCATAGTATTAATATATAGTAATAGTGCACAGTATTAATATATAGTATTAGTGCACAGTATTATTATATAGTAATAGTGCACAGTATTATTATATAGCAATAGTGCACACTATTAATATATAGCAATAGTGCACAGTATTATTATATAGTATTAGTGCATAGTATTAATATATAGTAATAGTGCACAGTATTAATATATAGTATTAGTGCACAGTATTATTATATAGTAATAGTGCACAGTATTATTATATAACAATAGTGCACAGCATTAATATATAGCAATAGTGCACAGTATTATTATATAGTACTAGAGCACAGTATTATTATATAGCAATAGTGCACAGTATTAATATATAGTAATAGTGCACAGTATTATTATATAGTAATAGTGCACAGTATTATTATATAGTATTAGTGCACAGTATTATTATATAGTAATAGTGCACAGTATTATTATATAGTAATAGTGCATAGTATTATTATATAGCATTAGTGCATAGTATTAACATATAGTAATAGTGCACAGTATTAATATATAGTAAGAGTGCATAGTATTATTATATAGTATTAGTGCATAGTATTATTATATAGTAATAGTGCACAGTATTATTATATAGTAATAGTGCACAGTATTATTATATAGTATTAGTGCATAGTATTAATATATAGTATTAGTGCATAGTATTAATATATAGTATTAGTGCATAGTATTAATATATAGTAATAGTGCACAGTATTAATATATAGTATTAGTGCACAGTATTATTATATAGTAATAGTGCACAGTATTATTATACTGTATAGTAATAGTACATAGTATTAATATATAGCAATAGTGCACAGTATTATTATATAGTAGTAGTGCATAGTATTAATATATAGTAATAGTGCACAGTATTATTATATAGTATTAGTTCACAGTATTATTATATAGTATTAGTGCACAGTATTATTATATAGTATTAGTGCATAGTATTAATATATAGTAATAGTGCACAGTATTAATATATAGTATTAGTGCATAGTATTAATATATAGTAATAGTGCACAGTATTAATATATAGTATTAGTGCACAGTATTATTATATAGTAATAGTGCACAGTATTATTATATAGCAATAGTGCACACTATTAATATATAGCAATAGTGCACAGTATTATTATATAGTATTAGTGCATAGTATTAATATATAGTAATAGTGCACAGTATTAATATATAGTATTAGTGCACAGTATTATTATATAGTAATAGTGCACAGTATTATTATATAGTAATAGTGCATAGTATTATTATATAGTATTAGTGCATAGTATTAACATATAGTAATAGTGCACAGTATTAATATATAGTAAGAGTGCATTGTATTATTATATAGTATTAGTGCATAGTATTATTATATAGTAATAGTGCATATTATTATTATATAGTAATAGTGCACAGTATTATCATATAGTATTAGTGCATAGTATTAATATATAGTAATAGTGCACAGTATTATTATATAGTAGTAGTGCACAGTATTATTATATAGTAATAGTGCACAGTATTATTATATAGTAATAGTGCATAGTATTATTATATAGTATTAGTGCATAGTATTATCATATAGTAATAGTGCACAGTATTAATATATAGTAAGAGTGCATTGTATTATTATATAGTATTAGTGCATAGTATTATTATATAGTAATAGTGCATAGTATTATTATATAGTAATAGTGCACAGTATTATTATATAGTATTAGTGCATAGTATTAATATATAGTAATAGTGCACAGTATTATTATATAGTAGTAGTGCACAGTATTATTATATAGTATTAGTGCATAGTATTAATATATAGTAAGAGTGCACAGTATTATTATATATTATTAGTGCACAGTATTATTATACAGTATTAGTGCATAGTATTAATATATAGTAATAGTGCACAGTATTATTGTACAGTAGTAGTTCATAGTATTAATATATAGTAAGAGTGCATAGTATTATTATATAGTATTAGTGCACAGTATTATTATATAGTAATAGTGCACAGTATTATTATATAGTAATAGTGCATAGTATTATTATATAGTATTAGTGCATAGTATTAACATATAGTAATAGTGCACAGTATTAATATATAGTAAGAGTGCATTGTATTATTATATAGTATTAGTGCATAGTATTATTATATAGTAATAGTGCATAGTATTATTATATAGTAATAGTGCACAGTATTATTATATAGTATTAGTGCATAGTATTAATATATAGTAATAGTGCACAGTATTATTATATAGTAGTAGTGCACAGTATTATTATATAGTATTAGTGCATAGTATTAATATATAGTAAGAGTGCACAGTATTATTATATATTATTAGTGCACAGTATTATTATACAGTATTAGTGCATAGTATTAATATATAGTAATAGTGCACAGTATTATTGTACAGTAGTAGTGCATAGTATTAATATATAGTAATAGTGCACAGTATTATTATATAGTAGTAGTGCATAGTATTATTATATAGTATTAGTGCATAGTATTAATATATAGTATTAGTGCACAGTATTATTATACTGTATAGTAATAGTACATAGTATTAATATATAGAAATAGTGCACAGTATTATTATATAGTAGTAGTGCATAGTATTAATATTTAGTAATAGTGCACAGTATTATTATATAGTATTAGTTCACAGTATTATTATATAATATTAGTGCACAGTATTATTATATAGTATTAGTGCATAGTATTAATATATAGTAATAGTGCACAGTATTAATATATAGTATTAGTGCACAGTATTATTATATAGTACTAGTGCACAGTATTATTATATAGCAATAGTGCACAGTATTAATATATAGCAATAGTGCACAGTATTATTATATAGTATTAGTGCATAGTATTAATATATAGTAATAGTGCACAGTATTAATATATAGTATTAGTGCACAGTATTATTATATAGTAATAGTGCACAGTATTATTATATAGCAATAGTGCACACTATTAATATATAGCAATAGTGCACAGTATTATTATATAGTATTAGTGCATAGTATTAATATATAGTAATAGTGCACAGTATTAATATATAGTATTAGTTGCACAGTATTATTATATAGTAATAGTGCACAGTATTATTACATAACAATAGTGCACAGCATTAATATATAGCAATAGTGCACAGTATTATTATATAGTACTAGAGCACAGTATTATTATATAGCAATAGTGCACAGTATTAATATATAGTAATAGTGCACAGTATTATTATATAGTAATAGTGCACAGTATTATTATATAGTATTAGTGCACAGTATTATTATATAGTAATAGTGCACAGTATTATTATATAGTAATAGTGCATAGTATTATTATATAGCATTAGTGCATAGTATTAACATATAGTAATAGTGCACAGTATTAATATATAGTAAGAGTGCATAGTATTATTATATAGTATTAGTGCATAGTATTATTATATAGTAATAGTGCACAGTATTATTATATAGTAATAGTGCACAGTATTATTATATAGTAATAGTGCATAGTATTATTATATAGTAATAGTGCATAGTATTATCATATAGTATTAGTGCATAGTATTAATATATAGTAATAGTGCACAGTATTATTATATAGTAGTAGTGCACAGTATTATTATATAGTAATAGTGCACAGTATTATTATATAGTAATAGTGCATAGTATTATTATATAGTATTAGTGCATAGTATTAACATATAGTAATAGTGCACAGTATTAATATATAGTAAGAGTGCATAGTATTATTATATAGTATTAGTGCACAGTATTATTATATAGTAATAGTGCACAGTATTATTATATAGTAATAGTGCATAGTATTATTATATAGCATTAGTGCACAGTATTATTATATAGTAAGAGTGCATAGTATTATTATATAGTATTAGTGCACAGTATTATTATACAGTATTAGTGCATAGTATTAATATATAGTAATAGTGCACAGTATTATTGTACAGTAGTAGTTCATAGTATTAATATATAGTAAGAGTGCATAGTATTATTATATAGTATTAGTGCACAGTATTATTATATAGTAATAGTGCACAGTATTATTATATAGTAATAGTGCATAGTATTATTATATAGTATTACTGCATAGTATTAACATATAGTAATAGTGCACAGTATTAATATATAGTAAGACTGCATTGTATTATTATATAGTATTAGTGCACAGTATTTTTATATAGTAATAGTGCACAGTATTATTATATAGTAATAGTGCATAGTATTATTATATAGCATTAGTGCATAGTATTAACATATAGTAATAGTGCACAGTATTAATATATAGTAAGAGTGCATAGTATTATTATATAGTATTAGTGCATAGTATTATTATATAGTAATAGTGCACAGTATTATTATATAGTAATAGTGCACAGTATTATTATATAGTAATAGTGCATAGTATTATTATATAGTAATAGTGCATAGTATTATCATATAGTATTAGTGCATAGTATTAATATATAGTAATAGTGCACAGTATTATTATATAGTAGTAGTGCACAGTATTATTATATAGTAATAGTGCACAGTATTATTATATAGTAATAGTGCATAGTATTATTATATAGTATTAGTGCATAGTATTAACATATAGTAATAGTGCACAGTATTAATATATAGTAAGAGTGCATAGTATTATTATATAGTATTAGTGCACAGTATTATTATATAGTAATAGTGCACAGTATTATTATATAGTAATAGTGCATAGTATTATTATATAGCATTAGTGCACAGTATTATTATATAGTAAGAGTGCATAGTATTATTATATAGTATTAGTGCACAGTATTATTATATAGTAATAGTGCACAGTATTATTATATAGTAATAGTGCATAGTATTATTATATAGTATTAGTGCATAGTATTAACATATAGTAATAGTGCACAGTATTAATATATAGTAAGAGTGCATTGTATTATTATATAGTATTAGTGCATAGTATTGTTATATAGTAATAGTGCATAGTATTATTATATAGTAATAGTGCACAGTATTATTATATAGTATTAGTGCATAGTATTAATATATAGTAATAGTGCACAGTATTATTATATAGTAGTAGTGCACAGTATTATTATATAGTATTAGTGCATAGTATTAATATATAGTAAGAGTGCACAGTATTATTATATATTATTAGTGCACAGTATTATTATACAGTATTAGTGCATAGTATTAATATATAGTAATAGTGCACAGTATTATTGTACAGTAGTAGTTCATAGTATTAATATATAGTAAGAGTGCATAGTATTATTATATAGTATTAGTGCACAGTATTAATATATAGTAATAGTGCACAGTATTATTATATAGTAATAGTGCATAGTATTATTATATAGTATTAGTGCATAGTATTAACATATAGTAATAGTGCACAGTATTAATATATAGCAATAGTGCACAGTATTATTATATAGTATTAGTGCATAGTATTAATATATAGTAATAGTGCACAGTATTAATATATAGTATTAGTGCACAGTATTATTATATAGTAATAGTGCACAGTATTATTATATAGCAATAGTGCACACTATTAATATATAGCAATAGTGCACAGTATTATTATATAGTATTAGTGCATAGTATTAATATATAGTAATAGTGCACAGTATTAATATATAGTATTAGTGCACAGTATTATTATATAGTAATAGTGCACAGTATTATTATATAACAATAGTGCACAGCATTAATATATAGCAATAGTGCACAGTATTATTATATAGTACTAGAGCACAGTATTATTATATAGCAATAGTGCACAGTATTAATATATAGTAATAGTGCACAGTATTATTATATAGTAATAGTGCACAGTATTATTATATAGTAATAGTGCATAGTATTATTATATAGCATTAGTGCATAGTATTAACATATAGTAATAGTGCACAGTATTAATATATAGTAAGAGTGCATAGTATTATTATATAGTATTAGTGCATAGTATTATTATATAGTAATAGTGCACAGTATTATTATATAGTAATAGTGCACAGTATTATTATATAGTATTAGTGCATAGTATTAATATATAGTATTAGTGCATAGTATTAATATATAGTAATAGTGCACAGTATTAATATATAGTATTAGTGCACAGTATTATTATATAGTAATAGTGCACAGTATTATTATACTGTATAGTAATAGTACATAGTATTAATATATAGCAATAGTGCACAGTATTATTATATAGTAGTAGTGCATAGTATTAATATATAGTAATAGTGCACAGTATTATTATATAGTATTAGTTCACAGTATTATTATATAGTATTAGTGCACAGTATTATTATATAGTATTAGTGCATAGTATTAATATATAGTAATAGTGCACAGTATTAATATATAGTATTAGTGCATAGTATTAATATATAGTAATAGTGCACAGTATTAATATATAGTATTAGTGCACAGTATTATTATATAGTAATAGTGCACAGTATTATTATATAGCAATAGTGCACACTATTAATATATAGCAATAGTGCACAGTATTATTATATAGTATTAGTGCATAGTATTAATATATAGTAATAGTGCACAGTATTAATATATAGTATTAGTGCACAGTATTATTATATAGTAATAGTGCACAGTATTATTATATAGTAATAGTGCATAGTATTATTATATAGTATTAGTGCATAGTATTAACATATAGTAATAGTGCACAGTATTAATATATAGTAAGAGTGCATTGTATTATTATATAGTATTAGTGCATAGTATTATTATATAGTAATAGTGCATATTATTATTATATAGTAATAGTGCACAGTATTATCATATAGTATTAGTGCATAGTATTAATATATAGTAATAGTACACAGTATTATTATATAGTAGTAGTGCACAGTATTATTATATAGTAATAGTGCACAGTATTATTATATAGTAATAGTGCATAGTATTATTATATAGTATTAGTGCATAGTATTAACATATAGTAATAGTGCACAGTATTAATATATAGTAAGAGTGCATAGTATTATTATATAGTATTAGTGCACAGTATTATTATATAGTAATAGTGCCCAGTATTATTATATAGTAATAGTGCATAGTATTATTATATAGCATTAGTGCACAGTATTATTATATAGTAAGAGTGCATAGTATTATTATATAGTATTAGTGCACAGTATTATTATATAGTAATAGTGCACAGTATTATTATATAGTAATAGTGCATAGTATTATTATATAGTATTAGTGCATAGTATTATCATATAGTAATAGTGCACAGTATTAATATATAGTAAGAGTGCATTGTATTATTATATAGTATTAGTGCATAGTATTATTATATAGTAATAGTGCATAGTATTATTATATAGTAATAGTGCACAGTATTATTATATAGTATTAGTGCATAGTATTAATATATAGTAATAGTGCACAGTATTAATATATAGTATTAGTGCACAGTATTATTATATAGTACTAGTGCACAGTATTATTATATAGCAATAGTGCACAGTATTAATATATAGTATTAGTGCACAGTATTATTATATAGTAATAGTGCACAGTATTATTATATAGCAATAGTGCACACTATTAATATATAGCAATAGTGCACAGTATTATTATATAGTATTAGTGCATAGTATTAATATATAGTAATAGTGCACAGTATTAATATATAGTATTAGTTGCACAGTATTATTATATAGTAATAGTGCACAGTATTATTACATAACAATAGTGCACAGCATTAATATATAGCAATAGTGCACAGTATTATTATATAGTACTAGAGCACAGTATTATTATATAGCAATAGTGCACAGTATTAATATATAGTAATAGTGCACAGTATTATTATATAGTAATAGTGCACAGTATTATTATATAGTATTAGTGCACAGTATTATTATATAGTAATAGTGCACAGTATTATTATATAGTAATAGTGCATAGTATTATTATATAGCATTAGTGCATAGTATTAACATATAGTAATAGTGCACAGTATTAATATATAGTAAGAGTGCATAGTATTATTATATAGTATTAGTGCATAGTATTATTATATAGTAATAGTGCACAGTATTATTATATAGTAATAGTGCACAGTATTATTATATAGTAATAGTGCATAGTATTATTATATAGTAATAGTGCATAGTATTATCATATAGTATTAGTGCATAGTATTAATATATAGTAATAGTGCACAGTATTATTATATAGTAGTAGTGCACAGTATTATTATATAGTAATAGTGCACAGTATTATTATATAGTAATAGTGCATAGTATTATTATATAGTATTAGTGCATAGTATTAACATATAGTAATAGTGCACAGTATTAATATATAGTAAGAGTGCATAGTATTATTATATAGTATTAGTGCACAGTATTATTATATAGTAATAGTGCACAGTATTATTATATAGTAATAGTGCATAGTATTATTATATAGCATTAGTGCACAGTATTATTATATAGTAAGAGTGCATAGTATTATTATATAGTATTAGTGCACAGTATTATTATACAGTATTAGTGCATAGTATTAATATATAGTAATAGTGCACAGTATTATTGTACAGTAGTAGTTCATAGTATTAATATATAGTAAGAGTGCATAGTATTATTATATAGTATTAGTGCACAGTATTATTATATAGTAATAGTGCACAGTATTATTATATAGTAATAGTGCATAGTATTATTATATAGTATTAGTGCATAGTATTAACATATAGTAATAGTGCACAGTATTAATATATAGTAAGACTGCATTGTATTATTATATAGTATTAGTGCACAGTATTTTTATATAGTAATAGTGCACAGTATTATTATATAGTAATAGTGCATAGTATTATTATATAGCATTAGTGCATAGTATTAACATATAGTAATAGTGCACAGTATTAATATATAGTAAGAGTGCATAGTATTATTATATAGTATTAGTGCATAGTATTATTATATAGTAATAGTGCACAGTATTATTATATAGTAATAGTGCACAGTAGAGATGAGCGAACAGTGTTCTATCGAACTCATGTTCGATCGGATATTAGGCTGTTCGGCATGTTCGAATCGAATCGAACACCGCGTGGTAAAGTGCGCCATTACTCGATTCCCCTCCCACCTTCCCTGGCGCCTTTTTTGCTCCAATAACAGCGCTGGGTAGGTGGGACAGGAACTACGACACCGGTGACGTTGAAAAAAGTAGGCAAAACCCATTGGCTGCCGAAAACATGTGACCTCTAATTTAAAAGAACAGCGACGCCCAGCTTCGCGTCATTCTGAGCTTGCAATTCACCGAGGACGGAGGTTTCCGTCCAGCTAGCTAGGGCTTAGATTCTGGGTAGGCAGGGACAGGCTAGGATAGGAAGGAGAAGACAACCAACAGCTCTTGTAAGAGCTAAATTCCAGGGAGAAGCTTGTCAGTGTAACGTGGCACTGACGGGCTCAATCGCCGCAACCCAGCTTTCCCAGGATCCTGAATGGAATACACTGTCAGTGTATTCCCGTATACCCGATATATACCCCGATACCCGTTCCAACGGTGTGCCCCCCCACCTTCACCCCAGAAATACCCTGCAAGTCCCCTAGCAATAGAATTGGGGCTATATACACCCACAATTTTTACTACTGGTATACAGTGCCATTGTCTGACTGGGAATTCAAAGAATATATTGGGAATACAAATACCCTCATTTCTTGCTACTGCCATATAGTGCCAGTTTCTGACTGGTAATTCAAAGAATATATTGGGGTTACGTGCACCCACAATTTTTACTACTGGTATACAGTGCCATTGTCTGACTGGGAATTCAAAGAATATATTGGGAATACAAATACCCTCATTTCTTGCTACTGCCATATAGTGCCAGTGTCTGACTGGGAATTCAAAGAATATATTGGGGTTACGTGCACCCACAATTTTTACTACTGGTATACAGTGCCATTGTCTGACTGGGAATTCAAAGAGTATATTGGGAATACAAATACCCTCATTTCTTGCTACTGCCATATAGTGCCAGTTTCTGACTGGGAATTCAAAGAATATATTGGGGTTACGTGCACCCACAATTTTTACTACTGGTATACAGTGCCATTGTCTGACTGGGAATTCAAAGAATATATTGGGGTTATAAATACCCTCATTTCTTGCTACTGCCATATAGTGCCAGTTTCTGACTGGTAATTCAAAGAATATATTGGGGTTACGTGCACCCACAATTTTTACTACTGGTATACAGTGCCATTGTCTGACTGGGAATTCAAAGAGTATATTGGGAATACAAATACCCTCATTTCTTGCTACTGCCATATAGTGCCAGTGTCTGACTGGGAATTCAAAGAATATATTGGGGTTACGTGCACCCACAATTTTTACTACTGGTATACAGTGCCATTGTCTGACTGGGAATTCAAAGAGTATATTGGGAATACAAATACCCTCATTTCTTGCTACTGCCATATAGTGCCAGTTTCTGACTGGGAATTCAAAGAATATATTGGGGTTACGTGCACCCACAATTTTTACTACTGGTATACAGTGCCATTGTCTGACTGGGAATTCAAAGAGTATATTGGGAATACAAATACCCTCATTTCTTGCTACTGCCATATAGTGCCAGTTTCTGACTGGGAATTCAAAGAATATATTGGGGTTACGTGCACCCACAATTTTTACTACTGGTATACAGTGCCATTGTCTGACTGGGAATTCAAAGAATATATTGGGGTTATAAATACCCTCATTTCTTGCTACTGCCATATAGTGCCAGTTTCTGACTGGGAATTCAAAGAATATATTGGGGTTACGTGCACCCACAATTTTTACTACTGGTATACAGTGCCATTGTCTGACTGGGAATTCAAAGAATATATTGGGGTTATAAATACCCTCATTTCTTGCTACTGCCATATAGTGCCAGTTTCTGACTGGTAATTCAAAGAATATATTGGGGTTACGTGCACCCACAATTTTTACTACTGGTATACAGTGCCATTGTCTGACTGGGAATTCAAAGAATATATTGGGAATACAAATACCCTCATTTCTTGCTACTGCCATATAGTGCCAGTTTCTGACTGGTAATTCAAAGAATATATTGGGGTTACGTGCACCCACAATTTTTACTACTGGTATACAGTGCCATTGTCTGACTGGGAATTCAAAGAATATATTGGGAATACAAATACCCTCATTTCTTGCTACTGCCATATAGTGCCAGTGTCTGACTGGGAATTCAAAGAATATATTGGGGTTACGTGCACCCACAATTTTTACTACTGGTATACAGTGCCATTGTCTGACTGGGAATTCAAAGAGTATATTGGGAATACAAATACCCTCATTTCTTGCTACTGCCATATAGTGCCAGTTTCTGACTGGGAATTCAAAGAATATATTGGGGTTACGTGCACCCACAATTTTTACTACTGGTATACAGTGCCATTGTCTGACTGGGAATTCAAAGAATATATTGGGGTTATAAATACCCTCATTTCTTGCTACTGCCATATAGTGCCAGTTTCTGACTGGGAATTCAAAGAATATATTGGGGTTACGTGCACCCACAATTTTTACTACTGGTATACAGTGCCATTGTCTGACTGGGAATTCAAAGAATATATTGGGGTTATAAATACCCTCATTTCTTGCTACTGCCATATAGTGCCAGTTTCTGACTGGTAATTCAAAGAATATATTGGGGTTACGTGCACCCACAATTTTTACTACTGGTATACAGTGCCATTGTCTGACTGGGAATTCAAAGAATATATTGGGAATACAAATACCCTCATTTCTTGCTACTGCCATATAGTGCCAGTGTCTGACTGGGAATTCAAAGAATATATTGGGGTTACGTGCACCCACAATTTTTACTACTGGTATACAGTGCCATTGTCTGACTGGGAATTCAAAGAGTATATTGGGAATACAAATACCCTCATTTCTTGCTACTGCCATATAGTGCCAGTTTCTGACTGGGAATTCAAAGAATATATTGGGGTTACGTGCACCCACAATTTTTACTACTGGTATACAGTGCCATTGTCTGACTGGGAATTCAAAGAATATATTGGGGTTATAAATACCCTCATTTCTTGCTACTGCCATATAGTGCCAGTTTCTGACTGGTAATTCAAAGAATATATTGGGGTTACGTGCACCCACAATTTTTACTACTGGTATACAGTGCCATTGTCTGACTGGGAATTCAAAGAGTATATTGGGAATACAAATACCCTCATTTCTTGCTACTGCCATATAGTGCCAGTGTCTGACTGGGAATTCAAAGAATATATTGGGGTTACGTGCACCCACAATTTTTACTACTGGTATACAGTGCCATTGTCTGACTGGGAATTCAAAGAGTATATTGGGAATACAAATACCCTCATTTCTTGCTACTGCCATATAGTGCCAGTTTCTGACTGGGAATTCAAAGAATATATTGGGGTTACGTGCACCCACAATTTTTACTACTGGTATACAGTGCCATTGTCTGACTGGGAATTCAAAGAGTATATTGGGAATACAAATACCCTCATTTCTTGCTACTGCCATATAGTGCCAGTTTCTGACTGGGAATTCAAAGAATATATTGGGGTTACGTGCACCCACAATTTTTACTACTGGTATACAGTGCCATTGTCTGACTGGGAATTCAAAGAATATATTGGGGTTATAAATACCCTCATTTCTTGCTACTGCCATATAGTGCCAGTTTCTGACTGGGAATTCAAAGAATATATTGGGGTTACGTGCACCCACAATTTTTACTACTGGTATACAGTGCCATTGTCTGACTGGGAATTCAAAGAATATATTGGGGTTATAAATACCCTCATTTCTTGCTACTGCCATATAGTGCCAGTTTCTGACTGGTAATTCAAAGAATATATTGGGGTTACGTGCACCCACAATTTTTACTACTGGTATACAGTGCCATTGTCTGACTGGGAATTCAAAGAATATATTGGGGTTATAAATACCCTCATTTCTTGCTACTGCCATATAGTGCCAGTTTCTGACTGGGAATTCAAAGAATATATTGGGGTTACGTGCACCCACAATTTTTACTACTGGTATACAGTGCCATTGTCTGACTGGGAATTCAAAGAATATATTGGGGTTATAAATACCCTCATTTCTTGCTACTGCCATATAGTGCCAGTTTCTGACTGGTAATTCAAAGAATATATTGGGGTTACGTGCACCCACAATTTTTACTACTGGTATACAGTGCCATTGTCTGACTGGGAATTCAAAGAGTATATTGGGAATACAAATACCCTCATTTCTTGCTACTGCCATATAGTGCCAGTTTCTGACTGGGAATTCAAAGAATATATTGGGGTTACGTGCACCCACAATTTTTACTACTGGTATACAGTGCCAATTTCTAACTAGGAATTCAAAATGCGCAAGGCTCCCGGAAAGGGACGTGGACGAGGCCGTGGGCGAGGTCGGGGGAATGGTTCTGGGGAGCAAGGTAGCAGTGAAGCCACAGGGCGTCCCGTGCCTACTCCTGTGGGGCAGCAAGCATTGCGCCACTCCACAGTGCCAGGGTTGCTTGCCACATTAACTAAACTGCAGGGTACAAACCTTAGTAGGCCCGAGAACCAGGAACAGGTCTTGCAATGGCTGTCAGAGAACGCTTACAGCACATTGTCCAGCAGCCAGTCAGACTCTGCCTCCTCTCCTCCTATTACCCAACAGTCTTGTCTTCCTTCCTCCCAAAATTCCGAAGCTTTACAGAACAATAACCCAAACTGTCCCTGCTCCCCAGAGCTGTTCTCCGCTCCTTTCATTGTCCCTCAACCTGCCTCTCCACGTCACGATTCCACGAACCTAACAGAGGAGCATCTGTATCCAGATGCTCAAACACTAGAGTCTCCTCCATCTCCGTTCGATTTGGTGGTGGATGACCAGCAACCCACCCTCATCGACGATGATGTGACGCAGTTGCCGTCAGGGCATCCAGTTGACCGGCGCATTGTGCGGGAGGAGGAGATGAGACAGGAGTTGGAAGAGGAAGTGGTGGATGATGAGGACACTGACCCGACCTGGACAGGGGGGATGTCAAGCGGGGAAAGTAGTGTGGATGTTGAGGCAGGTGCAGCACCAAAAAGGGTAGCTAGAGGCAGAGGCAGAGGTCAGCAGCTTAGGCGAAGCCAGGCCACACCCGGAATCTCCCAAGATGTTCCAGTTCGTACCCAGCCCCGAAAAACTCCCACCTCGAGGGCACGTTTCTCGAAGGTGTGGAGTTTTTTCAAGGAATGCGCCGAGGACAGATATAGTGTTGTCTGCACAATTTGCCTCTCGAAATTGATTAGGGGCTCTGAGAAGAGCAACCTGTCCACCACTTCAATGCGCCGTCATTTGGAATCCAAGCACTGGAATCAGTGGCAGGCAGCAACGGCAGGACAAAGGCCGACTGCCGTTCACGCCACTGCCACTGCCTCTGCCTCTGCCTCTGCCACTGCCACTGCTGACTGTGCTGGCGATGCACTCCAGAGGACGAGCCAGGACACCACTTCATCTGCCTCCGCCACTTTGTTGACTTCTACCTCATCCTCCCCTGGTCCTGTCTTATCTCCTTCTCCTGCACCATCAAAGGCACCATCAGGCGTTTCTTTACAACAACCCACCATCTCTCAGACATTGGAGCGGCGGCAGAAATACACTGCTAACCACCCACACGCGCAAGCCTTGAACGCCAACATCGCTAAACTGCTGGCCCAGGAGATGTTGGCGTTCCGGCTTGTTGAAACTCCCGCCTTCCTGGACCTGATGGCAACTGCGGCACCTCGCTATGCCGTCCCTAGCCGTCACTACTTCTCCCGGTGTGCCATCCCCGCCTTGCACCAGCACGTGTCACTCAACATCAGGCGGGCCCTTAGTTCCGCGCTTTGCACAAAGGTCCACTTGACCACCGACGCGTGGACAAGTGCATGCGGACAGGGACGCTACATTTCACTGACGGCACACTGGGTGAATGTAGTTGAGGCTGGGACTGCTTCCCAAACTGGCCCGGTGTACCTCGTCTCCCCGCCTAACATTCCTGGCAGGGACACGAGAAGAACACCCCCCTCCTCCTCCTCTTCTACCGCCTCCTCCTCCGCCACCGCCTCCTCCTCCGCCACCGCCTCCTCCTCCGCTGTTAGATTGACCCCAGCTACGAGTTGGAAACGTTGCAGCACTGGCGTTGGTAGACGTCAGCAGGCTGTGCTGAAGCTGATCAGCTTGGGGGACAGACAGCACACTGCCTCCGAGGTGAGGGATGCCCTCCTCGATGAGACGGCAATATGGTTTGAGCCGCTGCACCTGGGCCCAGGCATGGTCGTTTGTGATAACGGCCGGAACCTGGTAGCAGCTCTGGAGCTTGCCGGACTCCAACATGTTCCATGCCTGGCCCACGTCTTCAACCTAGTGGTGCAACGTTTCCTAAAGAGCTACCCCAATGTTCCAGAGCTACTGGTGAAAGTGCGGCGCATGTGCGCCCACTTTCGCAAGTCGACAGTAGCCGCTGCTAGCTTAAAATCTCTCCAGCAACGCCTGCATGTGCCACAACACCGGCTTTTGTGCGACGTCCCCACACGCTGGAACTCAACGTTTCAGATGTTGAATAGAGTGGTTGAGCAGCAGAGACCTTTGATGGAATACCAGCTACAAAACCCTAGGGTGCCACAAAGTCAGCTGCCTCAGTTTCACATCCATGAGTGGCCATGGATGAGAGACCTTTGTGACATCCTACGGGTCTTTGAGGAGTCCACAAGGAGGGTGAGCTCTGAGGATGCGATGGTGAGCCTTACAATCCCGCTCTTGTGTGTTCTGAGAGAATCCCTGATTGACATCAGGGATAACTCAGATCACACAGAGGAGTTAGGGATAGCATCCGATCCGTCACAGCTGGAGAGTAGGTCCACACATCTGTCCGCTTCACTGCGTTTAATGGAGGAGGAGGAGGAGGAGGAGGAGGAAGAAGAGTTGTCCGATGATGTGATGGTGATACAGGAGGCTTCCGGGCAACTTCGAATCGTCCCATTGTTGCAGCGCGGATGGGTAGACATGGAGGATGAGGAGGAAATGGAGATTGAACTTTCCGGTGGGGCCAGAGGAGTCATGCCAACTAACACTGTGGCAGACATGGCTGAGTTCATGTTGGGGTGCTTTACAACCGACAAGCGTATTGTCAAAATCATGGAGGACAACCAGTACTGGATCTTTGCTATCCTTGACCCCCGGTATAAAAACAACATCTCGTCTTTTATTCCGGTAGAGGGGAGGGCCAATCGCATCAATGCTTGCCACAGGCAATTGGTGCAGAATATGATGGAGATGTTTCCAGCATGTGACGTTGGCGGCAGGGAGGGCAGTTCCTCCAGTAGGCAACCAAGTTCTCACCGGTCCACACAAACGAGGGGCACACTGTCTAAGGTCTGGGACACCTTGATGGCACCCCCTCGCCAAAGTGCCGCCACGGAGGGTCCTAGTGTCACCAGGCGTGAGAAGTATAGGCGCATGTTGCGGGAATACCTTTCCGACCACAGCCCTGTCCTCTCCGACCCCTCTGCGCCCTACACGTATTGGGTGTCGAAGTTGGACCTGTGGCTTGAACTTGCCCTATATGCCTTGGAGGTGCTGTCCTGTCCTGCCGCCAGCGTCCTATCTGAGAGGGTGTTCAGTGCAGCCGGTGGCATCATCACTGACAAGCGCACCCGTCTGTCAGCTGAGAGTGCCGACCGGCTCACTTTGATAAAAATGAACCACCACTGGGTAGAGCCGTCATTTTTGTGCCCACCTGTGTAAAGCACCCCAACATGAAACTCCATGTCTGTACTCAACCTCTCCAATTCCTCCGCATCCTCATACTCATCCACCATAAGCGTTGCACAATTCTGCTAATACTAGGCTCCCTCCACCCTGATTTCCCCCAACTCTGCTGGTTAGAGGCTCCCTCCACCATGAATTTGCCCAAACTGGGCTGTTTAGAGGCTCCCTCCACCATGAATTGGTCCAAACTGGGGTGGTTAGAGGCTCCCTCCACCATGAATTGGTCCAAACTGGGGTGGTTAGAGGCTCCCTCCACCATGAATTGGTCCAAACTGGGGTTTTTAGAGGCTCCCTCCACAATTAATTGGTCCAAACTGGGCTAATTAGAGGCTCCCTCCACCATGAATTGGTCCAAACTGGGTTTTTTAGAGGCTCCCTCCACCATTAATTGGTCCAAACTGGGCTGGTTAGAGGCTCCCTCCACAATTAATTGGTCCAAACTGGGCTAATTAGAGGCTCCCTCCACCATGAATTGGTCCAAACTGGGTTTTTTAGAGGCTCCCTCCACCATTAATTGGTCCAAACTGGGCTGGTTAGAGGCTCCCTCCACAATTAATTGGTCCAAACTGGGCTAATTAGAGGCTCCCTCCACCATGAATTGGTCCAAACTGGGTTTTTTAGAGGCTCCCTCCACCATTAATTGGTCCAAACTGGGCTAATTAGAGGCTCCCTCCACCATGAATTGGTCCAAACTGGGTTTTTTAGAGGCTCCCTCCACCATGAATTTGCCCAAACTGGGCTGTTTAGAGGCTCCCTCCACCATGAATTGGTCCAAACTGGGCTGGTTAGAGGCTCCCTCCACCATGAATTTCCCAAAACTTGGCTGTTTAGAGGCTCCCTCCACCATTAATTGGTCCAAACTGGGCTGGTTAGAGGCTCCCTCCACCATTAATTGGTCCAAACTGGGCTGGTTAGAGGCTCCCTCCACCATTAATTGGTCCAAACTGGGCTGGTTAGAGGCTCCCTCCACCATGAATTTCCCAAAACTTGGCTGTTTAGAGGCTCCCTCCACCATTAATTGGTCCAAACTGGGCTGGTTAGAGGCTCCCTCCACCATGAATTTGCCCAAACTGGGCTGTTTAGAGGCTCCCTCCACCATGAATTTGCCCAAACTGGGCTGTTTAGAGGCTCCCTCCACCATGAATTGGTCCAAACTGGGCTGGTTAGAGGCTCCCTCCACCATGAATTTCCCAAAACTTGGCTGTTTAGAGGCTCCCTCCACCATTAATTGGTCCAAACTGGGCTGGTTAGAGGCTCCCTCCACCATGAATTTGCCCAAACTGGGGTGGTTAGAGGCTCCCTCCACCATTAATTGGTCCAAACTGGGCTGGTTAGAGGCTCCCTCCACAATTAATTGGTCCAAACTGGGCTAATTAGAGGCTCCCTCCACCATGAATTGGTCCAAACTGGGTTTTTTAGAGGCTCCCTCCACCATGAATTTCCCAAAACTTGGCTGTTTAGAGGCTCCCTCCACCATGAATTGGTCCAAACTGGGCTGGTTAGAGGCTCCCTCCACCATGAATTTCCCAAAACTTGGCTGTTTAGAGGCTCCCTCCACCATTAATTGGTCCAAACTGGGCTGGTTAGAGGCTCCCTCCACCATGAATTTGCCCAAACTGGGCTGTTTAGAGGCTCCCTCCACCATGAATTGGTCCAAACTGGGCTGGTTAGAGGCTCCCTCCACCATGAATTTCCCAAAACTTGGCTGTTTAGAGGCTCCCTCCACCATTAATTGGTCCAAACTGGGCTGGTTAGAGGCTCCCTCCACCATGAATTGGTCCAAACTGGGGTGGTTAGAGGCTCCCTCCACCATTAATTGGTCCAAACTGGGCTGGTTAGAGGCTCCCTCCACCATTAATTGGTCCAAACTGGGCTGGTTAGAGGCTCCCTCCACCATTAATTGGTCCAAACTGGGCTGGTTAGAGGCTCCCTCCACCATGAATTTCCCAAAACTTGGCTGTTTAGAGGCTCCCTCCACCATTAATTGGTCCAAACTGGGCTGGTTAGAGGCTCCCTCCACCATGAATTTGCCCAAACTGGGCTGTTTAGAGGCTCCCTCCACCATGAATTTGCCCAAACTGGGCTGTTTAGAGGCTCCCTCCACCATGAATTGGTCCAAACTGGGCTGGTTAGAGGCTCCCTCCACCATGAATTTCCCAAAACTTGGCTGTTTAGAGGCTCCCTCCACCATGAATTGGTCCAAACTGGGCTGGTTAGAGGCTCCCTCCACCATGAATTGGTCCAAACTGGGGTGGTTAGAGGCTCCCTCCACCATTAATTGGTCCAAACTGGGCTGGTTAGAGGCTCCCTCCACCATTAATTGGTCCAAACTGGGCTGGTTAGAGGCTCCCTCCACCATGAATTTGCCCAAACTGGGGTGGTTAGAGGCTCCCTCCACCATTAATTGGTCCAAACTGGGCTGGTTAGAGGCTCCCTCCACAATTAATTGGTCCAAACTGGGCTAATTAGAGGCTCCCTCCACCATGAATTGGTCCAAACTGGGTTTTTTAGAGGCTCCCTCCACCATGAATTTGCCCAAACTGGGCTGTTTAGAGGCTCCCTCCACCATGAATTGGTCCAAACTGGGCTGGTTAGAGGCTCCCTCCACCATGAATTTCCCAAAACTTGGCTGTTTAGAGGCTCCCTCCACCATTAATTGGTCCAAACTGGGCTGGTTAGAGGCTCCCTCCACCATTAATTGGTCCAAACTGGGCTGGTTAGAGGCTCCCTCCACCATTAATTGGTCCAAACTGGGCTGGTTAGAGGCTCCCTCCACCATTAATTGGTCCAAACTGGGCTGTTTAGAGGCTCCCTCCACCATTAATTGGTCCAAACTGGGCTGGTTAGAGGCTCCCTCCACCATGAATTTGCCCAAACTGGGCTGTTTAGAGGCTCCCTCCACCATGAATTGGTCCAAACTGGGCTGGTTAGAGGCTCCCTCCACCATGAATTTCCCAAAACTTGGCTGTTTAGAGGCTCCCTCCACCATTAATTGGTCCAAACTGGGCTGGTTAGAGGCTCCCTCCACCATGAATTGGTCCAAACTGGGGTTTTTAGAGGCTCCCTCCACCATGAATTGGTCCAAACTGGGGTTTTTAGAGTCTCCCTCCACCATGAATTGGTCCAAACTGGGGTTTTTAGAGTCTCCCTCCACCATGAATTGGTCCAAACTGGGGTTTTTAGAGGCTCCCTCCACCATGAATTTGCCCAAACTCTGCTGGTTAGAGGCTCAATCCACCCTGATTTTCAAAACAAATGTTGGTGCCAACCTCAACTTACTACAAGGGCCAAATTCACTGCTGGTGACAAGCTCTCCTCACTGCAAGTGCCAAATACACATGTTTCAAGGTGTTTTCCTACTGTCAGAGAGGTGGTATTGAGTGTGTAAAGTGTGTAGTTGTTAGGCTGTGATGTTGGGGTAATAGAGGGTCTTTGGTGTGTTAGATGCCCCCAGACATGCTTCCCCTGCTGTCCCAGTGTCATTCCAGAGGTGTTGGCATCATTTCCTGGGGTGTCATAGTGGACTTGGTGACCCTCCAGACACGGATTTGGGTTTCCCCCTTAACGAGTATCTGTTCCCCATAGACTATAATGGGGTTCGAAACCCGTTCGAACACACGAACATTGAGCGGCTGTTCGAATCGAATTTCGAACCTCGAACATTTTAGTGTTCGCTCATCTCTAGTGCACAGTATTATTATATAGTAATAGTGCATAGTATTATTATATAGTAATAGTGCATAGTATTATCATATAGTATTAGTGCATAGTATTAATATATATTAATAGTGCACAGTATTATTATATAGTAGTAGTGCACAGTATTATTATATAGTAATAGTGCACAGTATTATTATATAGTAATAGTGCATAGTATTATTATATAGTATTAGTGCATAGTATTAACATATAGTAATAGTGCACAGTATTAATATATAGTAAGAGTGCATAGTATTATTATATAGTATTAGTGCACAGTATTATTATATAGTAATAGTGCACAGTATTATTATATAGTAATAGTGCATAGTATTATTATATAGCATTAGTGCACAGTATTATTATATAGTAAGAGTGCATAGTATTATTATATAGTATTAGTGCACAGTATTATTATATAGTAATAGTGCACAGTATTATTATATAGTAATAGTGCATAGTATTATTATATAGTATTAGTGCATAGTATTAACATATAGTAATAGTGCACAGTATTAATATATAGTAAGAGTGCATTGTATTATTATATAGTATTAGTGCATAGTATTGTTATATAGTAATAGTGCATAGTATTATTATATAGTAATAGTGCACAGTATTATTATATAGTATTAGTGCATAGTATTAATATATAGTAATAGTGCACAGTATTATTATATAGTAGTAGTGCACAGTATTATTATATAGTATTAGTGCATAGTATTAATATATAGTAAGAGTGCACAGTATTATTATATATTATTAGTGCACAGTATTATTATACAGTATTAGTGCATAGTATTAATATATAGTAATAGTGCACAGTATTATTGTACAGTAGTAGTTCATAGTATTAATATATAGTAAGAGTGCATAGTATTATTATATAGTATTAGTGCACAGTATTAATATATAGTAATAGTGCACAGTATTATTATATAGTAATAGTGCATAGTATTATTATATAGTATTAGTGCATAGTATTAACATATAGTAATAGTGCACAGTATTAATATATAGTAAGACTGCATTGTATTATTATATAGTATTAGTGCATAGTATTATTATATAGTAATAGTGCATAGTATTATTATATAGTAATAGTGCACAGTATTATTATATAGTATTAGTGCATAGTATTAATATATAGTAATAGTGCACAGTATTATTATATAGTAGTAGTGCACAGTATTATTATATAGTATTAGTGCATAGTATTAATATATAGTAAGAGTGCACAGTATTATTATATATTATTAGTGCACAGTATTATTATACAGTATTAGTGCATAGTATTAATATATAGTAATAGTGCACAGTATTATTGTACAGTAGTAGTGCATAGTATTAATATATAGTAATAGTGCACAGTATTATTATATAGTATTAGTTCACAGTATTATTATATAGTAAGAGTGCACAGTATTATTATATAGTAATAGTGCACAGTATTATTATATAGTATTAGTTCACAGTATTATTATATAGTAAGAGTGCACAGTATTATTATATAGTAATAGTGCACAGTATTAATATATAGTATTAGTGCACAGTATTATTATATAGTAATAGTGCACAGTATTATTATATAGCAATAGTGCACACTATTAATATATAGCAATAGTGCACAGTTTTATTATATAGTATTAGTGCATAGTATTAATATATAGTAATAGTGGACAGTATTAATTTATAGTATTAGTGCACAGTATTATTATATAGTAATAGTGCACAGTATTATTATATAGTAATAGTGCATAGTATTATTATATAGTATTAGTGCATAGTATTAACATATAGTAATAGTGCACAGTATTAATATATAGTAAGAGTGCATTGTATTATTATATAGTATTAGTGCATAGTATTATTATATAGTAATAGTGCATAGTATTATTATATAGTAATAGTGCACAGTATTATTATATAGTATTAGTGCATAGTATTAATATATAGTAATAGTGCACAGTATTATTATATAGTAGTAGTGCACAGTATTATTATATAGTATTAGTGCATAGTATTAATATATAGTAAGAGTGCACAGTATTATTATATATTATTAGTGCACAGTATTATTATACAGTATTAGTGCATAGTATTAATATATAGTAATAGTGCACAGTATTATTGTACAGTAGTAGTGCATAGTATTAATATATAGTAATAGTGCACAGTATTATTATATAGTAGTAGTGCATAGTATTATTATATAGTATTAGTGCATAGTATTAATATATAGTATTAGTGCACAGTATTATTATACTGTATAGTAATAGTACATAGTATTAATATATAGCAATAGTGCACAGTATTATTATATAGTAGTAGTGCATAGTATTAATATATAGTAATAGTGCACAGTATTATTATATAGTATTAGTTCACAGTATTATTATATAATATTAGTGCACAGTATTATTATATAGTATTAGTGCATAGTAATAATATATAGTAATAGTGCACAGTATTAATATATAGTATTAGTGCACAGTATTATTATATAGTAATAGTGCACATTATTATTATATAGCAATAGTGCACAGTATTAATATATAGTAATAGTGCATAGTATTATTATATAGCATTAGTGCATAGTATTAACATATAGTAATAGTGCACAGTATTAATATATAGTAAGAGTGCATAGTATTATTATATAGTATTAGTGCACAGTATTATTATATAGTAATAGTGCACAGTATTATTATATAGTAATAGTGCATAGTATTATTATATAGTATTAGTGCATAGTATTAACATATAGTAATAGTGCACAGTATTAATATATAGTAAGAGTGCATTGTATTATTATATAGTATTAGTGCATAGTATTATTATATAGTAATAGTGCATAGTATTATTATATAGTAATAGTGCACAGTATTATTATATAGTATTAGTGCATAGTATTAATATATAGTAATAGTGCACAGTATTATTATATAGTAGTAGTGCACAGTATTATTATATAGTATTAGTGCATAGTATTAATATATAGTAAGAGTGCACAGTATTATTATATATTATTAGTGCACAGTATTATTATACAGTATTAGTGCATAGTATTAATATATAGTAATAGTGCACAGTATTATTGTACAGTAGTAGTGCATAGTATTAATATATAGTAATAGTGCACAGTATTATTATATAGTAGTAGTGCATAGTATTATTATATAGTATTAGTGCATAGTATTTATATATAGTATTAGTGCACAGTATTATTATACTGTATAGTAATAGTACATAGTATTAATATATAGCAATAGTGCACAGTATTATTATATAGTAGTAGTGCATAGTATTAATATATAGTATTAGTGCACAGTATTATTATATAGTAATAGTGCACATTATTATTATATAGCAATAGTGCACAGTATTAATATATAGCAATAGTGCACAGTATTATTATATAGTATTAGTGCATAGTATTAATATATAGTAATAGTGCACAGTATTAATATATAGTATTAGTGCACAGTATTATTATATAGTAATAGTGCACAGTATTATTATATAGCAATAGTGCACACTATTAATATATAGCAATAGTGCACAGTATTATTATATAGTATTAGTGCATAGTATTAATATATAGTAATAGTGCACAGTATTAATATATAGTATTAGTGCACAGTATTATTATATAGTAATAGTGCACAGTATTATTATATAACAATAGTGCACAGCATTAATATATAGCAATAGTGCACAGTATTATTATATAGTACTAGAGCACAGTATTATTATATAGTAATAGTGCACAGTATTAATATATAGTAAGAGTGCATAGTATTATTATATAGTATTAGTGCATAGTATTATTATATAGTAATAGTGCACAGTATTATTATATAGTAATAGTGCACAGTATTAATATATAGTATTAGTGCACAGTATTATTATATAGTAATAGTGCACAGTATTATTATACTGTATAGTAATAGTACATAGTATTAATATATAGCAATAGTGCACAGTATTATTATATAGTAGTAGTGCATAGTATTAATATATAGTAATAGTGCACAGTATTATTATATAGTATTAGTTCACAGTATTATTATATAGTATTAGTGCACAGTATTATTATATGGTAATAGTGCACAGTATTAATATATAGTATTAGTGCACAGTATTATTATATAGTAATAGTGCACAGTATTATTATATAGCAATAGTGCACACTATTAATATATAGCAATAGTGCACAGTTTTATTATATAGTATTAGTGCATAGTATTAATATATAGTAATAGTGCACAGTATTAATATATAGTATTAGTGCACAGTATTATTATATAGTAATAGTGCACAGTATTATTATATAGTAATAGTGCATAGTATTATTATATAGTATTAGTGCATAGTATTAACATATAGTAATAGTGCACAGTATTAATATATAGTAAGAGTGCATTGTATTATTATATAGTATTAGTGCATAGTATTATTATATAGTAATAGTGCATATTATTATTATATAGTAATAGTGCACAGTATTATCATATAGTATTAGTGCATAGTATTAATATATAGTAATAGTGCACAGTATTATTATATAGTAGTAGTGCACAGTATTATTATATAGTAATAGTGCACAGTATTATTATATAGTAATAGTGCATAGTATTATTATATAGTATTAGTGCATAGTATTAACATATAGTAATAGTGCACAGTATTAATATATAGTAAGAGTGCATAGTATTATTATATAGTATTAGTGCACAGTATTATTATATAGTAATAGTGCATAGTATTATTATATAGCATAAGTGCACAGTATTATTATATAGTAAGAGTGCATAGTATTATTATATAGTATTAGTGCATAGTATTAATATATAGTAATAGTGCACAGTATTATTATATAGTAGTAGTGCACAGTATTATTATATAGTATTAGTGCATAGTATTAATATATAGTAAGAGTGCACAGTATTATTATATATTATTAGTGCACAGTATTATTATACAGTATTAGTGCATAGTATTAATATATAGTAATAGTGCACAGTATTATTGTACAGTAGTAGTGCATAGTATTAATATATAGTAAGAGTGCACAGTATTATTATATATTATTAGTACACAGTATTATTATACAGTATTAGTGCATAGTATTAATATATAGTAATAGTGCACAGTATTATTATATAGTAATAGTGCACAGTATTATTATATAGTAATAGTGCACAGTATTATTATATAGTAGTAGTGCATAGTATTATTATATAGTATTAGTGCATAGTATTAATATATAGTATTAGTGCACAGTATTATTATACTGTATAGTAATAGTACATAGTATTAATATATAGCAATAGTGCACAGTATTATTATATAGTAGTAGTGCATAGTATTAATATATAGTAATAGTGCACAGTATTATTATATAGTATTAGTTCACAGTATTATTATATAATATTAGTGCACAGTATTATTATATAGTATTAGTGCATAGTAATAATATATAGTAATAGTGCACAGTATTAATATATAGTATTAGTGCACAGTATTATTATATAGTAATAGTGCACATTATTATTATATAGCAATAGTGCACAGTATTAATATATAGCAATAGTGCACAGTATTATTATATAGTATTAGTGCATAGTATTAATATATAGTAATAGTGCACAGTATTAATATATAGTATTAGTGCACAGTATTATTATATAGTAATAGTGCACAGTATTATTATATAGCAATAGTGCACACTATTAATATATAGCAATAGTGCACAGTATTATTATATAGTATTAGTGCATAGTATTAATATATAGTAATAGTGCACAGTATTAATATATAGTATTAGTGCACAGTATTATTATATAGTAATAGTGCACAGTATTATTATATAACAATAGTGCACAGCATTAATATATAGCAATAGTGCACAGTATTATTATATAGTACTAGAGCACAGTATTATTATATAGCAATAGTGCACAGTATTAATATATAGTAATAGTGCACAGTATTATTATATAGTAATAGTGCACAGTATTAATATATAGTATTAGTGCACAGTATTATTATATAGTAATAGTGCACAGTATTATTATATAGCAATAGTGCACACTATTAATATATAGCAATAGTGCACAGTATTATTATATAGTATTAGTGCATAGTATTAATATATAGTAATAGTGCACAGTATTAATATATAGTATTAGTGCACAGTATTATTATATAGTAATAGTGCACAGTATTATTATATAGTAATAGTGCATAGTATTATTATATAGTATTAGTGCATAGTATTAACATATAGTAATAGTGCACAGTATTAATATATAGTAAGAGTGCATTGTATTATTATATAGTATTAGTGCATAGTATTATTATATAGTAATAGTGCATATTATTATTATATAGTAATAGTGCACAGTATTATCATATAGTATTAGTGCATAGTATTAATATATAGTAATAGTGCACAGTATTATTATATAGTAGTAGTGCACAGTATTATTATATAGTAATAGTGCACAGTATTATTATATAGTAATAGTGCATAGTATTATTATATAGTATTAGTGCATAGTATTAACATATAGTAATAGTGCACAGTATTAATATATAGTAAGAGTGCATTGTATTATTATATAGTATTAGTGCACAGTATTATTATATAGTAATAGTGCCCAGTATTATTATATAGTAATAGTGCATAGTATTATTATATAGCATTAGTGCACAGTATTATTATATAGTAAGAGTGCATAGTATTATTATATAGTATTAGTGCACAGTATTATTATATAGTAATAGTGCACAGTATTATTATATAGTAATAGTGCATAGTATTATTATATAGTATTAGTGCATAGTATTATCATATAGTAATAGTGCACAGTATTAATATATAGTAAGAGTGCATTGTATTATTATATAGTATTAGTGCATAGTATTATTATATAGTAATAGTGCATAGTATTATTATATAGTAATAGTGCACAGTATTATTATATAGTAATAGTGCACAGTATTATTATATAGTATTAGTGCACAGTATTATTATATAGTAATAGTGCACAGTATTATTATATAGTAATAGTGCATAGTATTATTATATAGCATTAGTGCATAGTATTAACATATAGTAATAGTGCACAGTATTAATATATAGTAAGAGTGCATAGTATTATTATATAGTATTAGTGCATAGTATTATTATATAGTAATAGTGCACAGTATTATTATATAGTAATAGTGCACAGTATTATTATATAGTAATAGTGCATAGTATTATTATATAGTAATAGTGCATAGTATTATCATATAGTATTAGTGCATAGTATTAATATATAGTAATAGTGCACAGTATTATTATATAGTAGTAGTGCACAGTATTATTATATAGTATTAGTGCATAGTATTAATATATAGTAAGAGTGCACAGTATTATTATATATTATTAGTGCACAGTATTATTATACAGTATTAGTGCATAGTATTAATATATAGTAATAGTGCACAGTATTATTGTACAGTAGTAGTTCATAGTATTAATATATAGTAAGAGTGCATAGTATTATTATATAGTATTAGTGCACAGTATTATTATATAGTAATAGTGCACAGTATTATTATATAGTAATAGTGCATAGTATTATTATATAGTATTAGTGCATAGTATTAACATATAGTAATAGTGCACAGTATTAATATATAGTAAGAGTGCATTGTATTATTATATAGTATTAGTGCATAGTATTATTATATAGTAATAGTGCATAGTATTATTATATAGTAATAGTGCACAGTATTATTATATAGTATTAGTGCATAGTATTAATATATAGTAATAGTGCACAGTATTATTATATAGTAGTAGTGCACAGTATTATTATATAGTATTAGTGCATAGTATTAATATATAGTAAGAGTGCACAGTATTATTATATATTATTAGTGCACAGTATTATTATACAGTATTAGTGCATAGTATTAATATATAGTAATAGTGCACAGTATTATTGTACAGTAGTAGTGCATAGTATTAATATATAGTAATAGTGCACAGTATTATTATATAGTAGTAGTGCATAGTATTATTATATAGTATTAGTGCATAGTATTAATATATAGTATTAGTGCACAGTATTATTATACTGTATAGTAATAGTACATAGTATTAATATATAGCAATTGTGCACAGTATTATTATATAGTAGTAGTGCATAGTATTAATATTTAGTAATAGTGCACAGTATTATTATATAGTATTAGTTCACAGTATTATTATATAATATTAGTGCACAGTATTATTATATAGTATTAGTGCATAGTATTAATATATAGTAATAGTGCACAGTATTAATATATAGTATTAGTGCACAGTATTATTATATAGTACTAGTGCACAGTATTATTATATAGCAATAGTGCACAGTATTAATATATAGCAATAGTGCACAGTATTATTATATAGTATTAGTGCATAGTATTAATATATAGTAATAGTGCACAGTATTAATATATAGTATTAGTGCACAGTATTATTATATAGTAATAGTGCACAGTATTATTATATAGCAATAGTGCACACTATTAATATATAGCAATAGTGCACAGTATTATTATATAGTATTAGTGCATAGTATTAATATATAGTAATAGTGCACAGTATTAATATATAGTATTAGTTGCACAGTATTATTATATAGTAATAGTGCACAGTATTATTACATAACAATAGTGCACAGCATTAATATATAGCAATAGTGCACAGTATTATTATATAGTACTAGAGCACAGTATTATTATATAGCAATAGTGCACAGTATTAATATATAGTAATAGTGCACAGTATTATTATATAGTAATAGTGCACAGTATTATTATATAGTATTAGTGCACAGTATTATTATATAGTAATAGTGCACAGTATTATTATATAGTAATAGTGCATAGTATTATTATATAGCATTAGTGCATAGTATTAACATATAGTAATAGTGCACAGTATTAATATATAGTAAGAGTGCATAGTATTATTATATAGTATTAGTGCATAGTATTATTATATAGTAATAGTGCACAGTATTATTATATAGTAATAGTGCACAGTATTATTATATAGTAATAGTGCATAGTATTATTATATAGTAATAGTGCATAGTATTATCATATAGTATTAGTGCATAGTATTAATATATAGTAATAGTGCACAGTATTATTATATAGTAGTAGTGCACAGTATTATTATGTAGTAATAGTGCACAGTATTATTATATAGTAATAGTGCATAGTATTATTATATAGTATTAGTGCATAGTATTAACATATAGTAATAGTGCACAGTATTAATATATAGTAAGAGTGCATAGTATTATTATATAGTATTAGTGCACAGTATTATTATATAGTAATAGTGCACAGTATTATTATATAGTAATAGTGCATAGTATTATTATATAGCATTAGTGCACAGTATTATTATATAGTAAGAGTGCATAGTATTATTATATAGTATTAGTGCACAGTATTATTATACAGTATTAGTGCATAGTATTAATATATAGTAATAGTGCACAGTATTATTGTACAGTAGTAGTTCATAGTATTAATATATAGTAAGAGTGCATAGTATTATTATATAGTATTAGTGCACAGTATTATTATATAGTAATAGTGCACAGTATTATTATATAGTAATAGTGCATAGTATTATTATATAGTATTAGTGCATAGTATTAACATATAGTAATAGTGCACAGTATTAATATATAGTAAGACTGCATTGTATTATTATATAGTATTAGTGCACAGTATTTTTATATAGTAATAGTGCACAGTATTATTATATAGTAATAGTGCATAGTATTATTATATAGCATTAGTGCATAGTATTAACATATAGTAATAGTGCACAGTATTAATATATAGTAAGAGTGCATAGTATTATTATATAGTATTAGTGCATAGTATTATTATATAGTAATAGTGCACAGTATTATTATATAGTAATAGTGCACAGTATTATTATATAGTAATAGTGCATAGTATTATTATATAGTAATAGTGCATAGTATTATCATATAGTATTAGTGCATAGTATTAATATATAGTAATAGTGCACAGTATTATTATATAGTAGTAGTGCACAGTATTATTATATAGTAATAGTGCACAGTATTATTATATAGTAATAGTGCATAGTATTATTATATAGTATTAGTGCATAGTATTAACATATAGTAATAGTGCACAGTATTAATATATAGTAAGAGTGCATAGTATTATTATATAGTATTAGTGCACAGTATTATTATATAGTAATAGTGCACAGTATTATTATATAGTAATAGTGCATAGTATTATTATATAGCATTAGTGCACAGTATTATTATATAGTAAGAGTGCATAGTATTATTATATAGTATTAGTGCACAGTATTATTATATAGTAATAGTGCACAGTATTATTATATAGTAATAGTGCATAGTATTATTATATAGTATTAGTGCATAGTATTAACATATAGTAATAGTGCACAGTATTAATATATAGTAAGAGTGCATTGTATTATTATATAGTATTAGTGCATAGTATTGTTATATAGTAATAGTGCATAGTATTATTATATAGTAATAGTGCACAGTATTATTATATAGTATTAGTGCATAGTATTAATATATAGTAATAGTGCACAGTATTATTATATAGTAGTAGTGCACAGTATTATTATATAGTATTAGTGCATAGTATTAATATATAGTAAGAGTGCACAGTATTATTATATATTATTAGTGCACAGTATTATTATACAGTATTAGTGCATAGTATTAATATATAGTAATAGTGCACAGTATTATTGTACAGTAGTAGTTCATAGTATTAATATATAGTAAGAGTGCATAGTATTATTATATAGTATTAGTGCACAGTATTATTATATAGTAATAGTGCACAGTATTATTATATAGTAATAGTGCATAGTATTATTATATAGTATTAGTGCATAGTATTAACATATAGTAATAGTGCACAGTATTAATATATAGTAAGACTGCATTGTATTATTATATAGTATTAGTGCATAGTATTATTATATAGTAATAGTGCATAGTATTATTATATAGTAATAGTGCACAGTATTATTATATAGTATTAGTGCATAGTATTAATATATAGTAATAGTGCACAGTATTATTATATAGTAGTAGTGCACAGTATTATTACATAGTAAGAGTGCACAGTATTATTATATAGTAATAGTGCACAGTATTAATATATAGTATTAGTGCACAGTATTATTATATAGTAATAGTGCACAGTATTATTATATAGCAATAGTGCACACTATTAATATATAGCAATAGTGCACAGTTTTATTATATAGTATTAGTGCATAGTATTAATATATAGTAATAGTGGACAGTATTAATTTATAGTATTAGTGCACAGTATTATTATATAGTAATAGTGCACAGTATTATTATATAGTAATAGTGCATAGTATTATTATATAGTATTAGTGCATAGTATTAACATATAGTAATAGTGCACAGTATTAATATATAGTAAGAGTGCATAGTATTATTATATAGTATTAGTGCACAGTATTATTATATAGTAATAGTGCACAGTATTATTATATAGTAATAGTGCATAGTATTATTATATAGCATAAGTGCACAGTATTATTATATAGTAAGAGTGCATAGTATTATTATATAGTATTAGTGCATAGTATTAACATATAGTAATAGTGCACAGTATTAATATATAGTAAGAGTGCATTGTATTATTATATAGTATTAGTGCATAGTATTATTATATAGTAATAGTGCATAGTATTATTATATAGTAATAGTGCACAGTATTATTATATAGTATTAGTGCATAGTATTAATATATAGTAATAGTGCACAGTATTATTATATAGTAGTAGTGCACAGTATTATTATATAGTATTAGTGCATAGTATTAATATATAGTAAGAGTGCACAGTATTATTATATATTATTAGTGCACAGTATTATTATACAGTATTAGTGCATAGTATTAATATATAGTAATAGTGCACAGTATTATTGTACAGTAGTAGTGCATAGTATTAATATATAGTAATAGTGCACAGTATTATTATATAGTAGTAGTGCATAGTATTATTATATAGTATTAGTGCATAGTATTAATATATAGTATTAGTGCACAGTATTATTATACTGTATAGTAATAGTACATAGTATTAATATATAGCAATAGTGCACAGTATTATTATATAGTAGTAGTGCATAGTATTAATATATAGTAATAGTGCACAGTATTATTATATAGTATTAGTTCACAGTATTATTATATAATATTAGTGCACAGTATTATTATATAGTATTAGTGCATAGTAATAATATATAGTAATAGTGCACAGTATTAATATATAGTATTAGTGCACAGTATTATTATATAGTAATAGTGCACATTATTATTATATAGCAATAGTGCACAGTATTAATATATAGTAATAGTGCATAGTATTATTATATAGCATTAGTGCATAGTATTAACATATAGTAATAGTGCACAGTATTAATATATAGTAAGAGTGCATAGTATTATTATATAGTATTAGTGCATAGTATTATTATATAGTAATAGTGCACAGTATTATTATATAGTAATAGTGCACAGTATTATTATATAGTATTAGTGCATAGTATTAATATATAGTATTAGTGCATAGTATTAATATATAGTAATAGTGCACAGTATTAATATATAGTATTAGTGCACAGTATTAATATATAGTATTAGTGCACAGTATTATTATATAGTATTAGTGCATAGTATTAATATATAGTAATAGTGCACAGTATTAATATATAGTATTAGTGCATAGTATTAATATATAGTAATAGTGCACAGTATTAATATATAGTATTAGTGCACAGTATTATTATATAGTAATAGTGCACAGTATTATTATATAGCAATAGTGCACACTATTAATATATAGCAATAGTGCACAGTATTTTTATATAGTATTAGTGCATAGTATTAATATATAGTAATAGTGCACAGTATTAATATATAGTATTAGTGCACAGTATTATTATATAGTAATAGTGCACAGTATTATTATATAGTAATAGTGCATAGTATTATTATATAGTATTAGTGCATAGTATTAACATATAGTAATAGTGCACAGTATTAATATATAGTAAGAGTGCATCGTATTATTATATAGTATTAGTGCATAGTATTATTATATAGTAATAGTGCATATTATTATTATATAGTAATAGTGCACAGTATTATCATATAGTATTAGTGCATAGTATTAATATATAGTAATAGTGCACAGTATTATTATATAGTAGTAGTGCAGAGTATTATTATATAGTAATAGTGCACAGTATTATTATATAGTAATAGTGCATAGTATTATTATATAGTATTAGTGCATAGTATTAACATATAGTAATAGTGCACAGTATTAATATATAGTAAGAGTGCATAGTATTATTATATAGTATTAGTGCACAGTATTATTATATAGTAATAGTGCATAGTATTATTATATAGCATTAGTGCACAGTATTATTATATAGTAAGAGTGCATAGTATTATTATATAGTATTAGTGCACAGTATTATTATATAGTAATAGTGCACAGTATTATTATATAGTAATAGTGCATAGTATTATTATATAGTATTAGTGCATAGTATTAACATATAGTAATAGTGCACAGTATTAATATATAGTAAGAGTGCATTGTATTATTATATAGTATTAGTGCATAGTATTATTATATAGTAATAGTGCATAGTATTATTATATAGTAATAGTGCACAGTATTATTATATAGTATTAGTGCATAGTATTAATATATAGTAATAGTGCACAGTATTATTATATAGTAGTAGTGCACAGTATTATTATATAGTATTAGTGCATAGTATTAATATATAGTAAGAGTGCACAGTATTATTATATATTATTAGTGCACAGTATTATTATACAGTATTAGTGCATAGTATTAATATATAGTAATAGTGCACAGTATTATTGTACAGTAGTAGTTCATAGTATTAATATATAGTAAGAGTGCATAGTATTATTATATGGTATTAGTGCACAGTATTATTATATAGTAATAGTGCACAGTATTATTATATAGTAATAGTGCATAGTATTATTATATAGTATTAGTGCATAGTATTAACATATAGTAATAGTGCACAGTATTAATATATAGTAAGAGTGCATTGTATTATTATATAGTATTAGTGCATAGTATTATTATATAGTAATAGTGCATAGTATTATTATATAGTAATAGTGCACAGTATTATTATATAGTATTAGTGCATAGTATTAATATATAGTAATAGTGCACAGTATTATTATATAGTAGTAGTGCACAGTATTATTATATAGTATTAGTGCATAGTATTAATATATAGTATTAGTGCACAGTATTATTATACTGTATAGTAATAGTACATAGTATTAATATATAGCAATAGTGCACAGTATTATTATATAGTAGTAGTGCATAGTATTAATATATAGTAATAGTGCACAGTATTATTATATAGTATTAGTTCACAGTATTATTATATAATATTAGTGCACAGTATTATTATATAGTATTAGTGCATAGTATTAATATATAGTAATAGTGCACAGTATTAATATATAGTATTAGTGCACAGTATTATTATATAGTAATAGTGCACAGTATTATTACATAACAATAGTGCACAGTATTAATATATAGCAATAGTGCACAGTATTATTATATAGTATTAGTGCATAGTATTATTATATAGTAATAGTGCACAGTATTAATATATAGTATTAGTTGCACAGTATTATTATATAGTAATAGTGCACAGTATTATTACATAACAATAGTGCACAGCATTAATATATAGCAATAGTGCACAGTATTATTATATAGTACTAGAGCACAGTATTATTATATAGCAATAGTGCACAGTATTAATATATAGTAATAGTGCACAGTATTATTATATAGTAATAGTGCACAGTATTATTGTATAGTATTAGTGCACAGTATTATTATATAGTAATAGTGCACAGTATTATTATATAGTAATAGTGCATAGTATTATTATATAGCATTAGTGCATAGTATTAACATATAGTATTAGTGCACAGTATTAATATATAGTAAGAGTGCATAGTATTATTATATAGTATTAGTGCATAGTATTATTATATAGTAATAGTGCACAGTATTATTATATAGTAATAGTGCACAGTATTATTATATAGTAATAGTGCATAGTATTATTATATAGCATTAGTGCATAGTATTAACATATAGTAATAGTGCACAGTATTAATATATAGTAAGAGTGCATAGTATTATTATATAGTATTAGTGCATAGTATTATTATATAGTAATAGTGCATAGTATTATTATATAGCATTAGTGCATAGTATTAACATATAGTATTAGTGCATAGTATTAATATATAGAATTAGTGCATAGTATTAATATATAGTAATAGTGCACAGTATTAATATATAGTATTAGTGCACAGTATTATTATATAGTAATAGTGCACAGTATTATTATACTGTATAGTAATAGTACATAGTATTAATATATAGCAATAGTGCACAGTATTATTATATAGTAGTAGTGCATAGTATTAATATATAGTAATAGTGCACAGTATTATTATATAGTATTAGTTCACAGTATTATTATATAGTATTTGTGCACAGTATTATTATATAGTATTAGTGCATAGTATTAATATATAGTAATAGTGCACAGTATTAATATATAGTATTAGTGCACAGTATTATTATATAGTAAGAGTGCACAGTATTATTATATAGCAATAGTGCACAGTATTAATATATAGCAATAGTGCACAGTATTATTATATAGTATTAGTGCATAGTATTAATATATAGTAATAGTGCACAGTATTAATATATAGTATTAGTGCACAGTATTATTATATAGTAATAGTGCACAGTATTATTATATAGCAATAGTGCACACTATTAATATATAGCAATAGTGCACAGTATTATTATATAGTATTAGTGCATAGTATTAATATATAGTAATAGTGCACAGTATTAATATATAGTATTAGTGCACAGTATTATTATATAGTAATAGTGCACAGTATTATTATATAGTAATAGTGCATAGTATTATTATATAGTATTAGTGCATAGTATTAACATATAGTAATAGTGCACAGTATTAATATATAGTAAGAGTGCATTGTATTATTATATAGTATTAGTGCATAGTATTATTATATAGTAATAGTGCATATTATTATTATATAGTAATAGTGCACAGTATTATTATATAGTATTAGTGCATAGTATTAATATATAGTAATAGTGCACAGTATTATTATATAGTAGTAGTGCATAGAATTATTATATAGTATTAGTGCATAGTATTAATATATAGTATTAGTGCACAGTATTATTATACTGTATAGTAATAGTACATAGTATTAATATATAGCAATAGTGCACAGTATTATTATATAGTAGTAGTGCATAGTATTAATATATAGTAATAGTGCACAGTATTATTATATAGTATTAGTTCACAGTATTATTATATAATATTAGTGCACAGTATTATTATATAGTATTAGTGCATAGTATTAATATATAGTAATAGTGCACAGTATTAATATATAGTATTAGTGCACAGTATTATTATATAGTAATAGTGCACAGTATTATTATATAGCAATAGTGCACAGTATTAATATATAGCAATAGTGCACAGTATTATTATATAGTATTAGTGCATAGTATTAATATATAGTAATAGTGCACAGTATTAATATATAGTATTAGTGCACAGTATTATTATATAGTAATAGTGCACAGTATTATTATATAGCAATAGTGCACAGTATTATTATATAGCAATAGTGCACACTATTAATATATAGCAATAGTGCACAGTATTATTATATAGTACTAGAGCACAGTATTATTATATAGCAATAGTGCACAGTATTAATATATAGTAATAGTGCACAGTATTATTATATAGTAATAGTGCACAGTATTATTATACTGTATAGTAATAGTACATAGTATTAATATATAGCAATAGTGCACAGTATTATTATATAGTAGTAGTGCATAGTATTAATATATAATAATAGTGCACAGTATTAATATATAGTATTAGTGCACAGTATTATTATATAGTAATAGTGCACAGTATTATTATATAGCAATAGTGCACAGTATTAATATATAGCAATAGTGTACAGTATTATTACATAGTACTAGAGCACAGTATTATTATATAGCAATAGTGCACAGTATTAATATATAGTAATAGTGCACAGTATTAATATATAGCAATAGTGCACAGTATTATTATATAGTAGTAGTGCATAGTATTAATATATAGTAATAGTGCATAGTATTATTATATAGTATTAGTGCACAGTATTATTATATAGTATTAGTGCACAGTATTAATATATAGTAATAGTGCACAATATTATTATATAGTATTAGTGCATAGTATTAATATATAGTAATAGTGCACAGTATTAATATATAGTATTAGTGCACAGTATTATTATATAGTAATAGTGCACAGTATTATTATATAGCAATAGTGCACAGTATTAATATATAGCAATAGTGTACAGTATTATTACATGGTACTAGAGCACAGTATTATTATATAGCAATAGTGCACAGTATTAATATATAGTAATAGTGCACAGTATTATTATATAGTAATAGTGCACAGTATTATTATATAGTATTAGTGCATAGTATTAATATATAGTAATAGTGCACAGTATTAATATATAGTATTAGTGCACAGTATTATTATATAGTAATAGTGCACAGTATTATTATATAGTAATAGTGCATAGTATTATTATATAGTATTAGTGCATAGTATTAACATATAGTAATAGTGCACAGTATTAATATATAGTAAGAGTGCATAGTATTATTATATAGTATTAGTGCACAGTATTATTATATAGTAATAGTGCACAGTATTATTATATAGTAATAGTGCATAGTATTATTATATAGTAATAGTGCACAGTATTATTATATAGTATTAGTGCATAATATTAATATATAGTAATAGTGCACAGTATTATTATATAGTAGTAGTGCACAGTATTATTATATAGTATTAGTGCATAGTATTAATATATAGTAAGAGTGCACAGTATTATTATATATTATTAGTGCACAGTATTATTATACAGTATTAGTGCATAGTATTAATATATAGTAATAGTGCACAGTATTATTGTACAGTAGTAGTGCATAGTATTAATATATAGTAAGAGTGCATAGTATTATTATATAGTATTAGTGCACAGTATTATTATATAGTAATAGTGCACAGTATTATTATATAGTAATAGTGCATAGTATTATTATATAGTATTAGTGCATAGTATTAACATATAGTAATAGTGCACAGTATTAATATATAGTAAGAGTGCATTGTATTATTATATAGTATTAGTGCATAGTATTATTATATAGTAATAGTGCATAGTATTATTATATAGTAATAGTGCACAGTATTATTATATAGTATTAGTGCATAGTATTAATATATAGTAATAGTGCACAGTATTATTATATAGTAGTAGTGCACAGTATTATTATATAGTATTAGTGCATAGTATTAATATATAGTAAGAGTGCACAGTATTATTATATATTATTAGTGCACAGTATTATTATACAGTATTAGTGCATAGTATTAATATATAGTAATAGTGCACAGTATTATTGTACAGTAGTAGTGCATAGTATTAATATATAGTAATAGTGCACAGTATTATTATATAGTAGTAGTGCATAGTATTAATATATAGTAATAGTGCACAGTATTATTATATAGTATTAGTTCACAGTATTATTATATAATATTAGTGCACAGTATTATTATATAGTATTAGTGCATAGTATTAATATATAGTAATAGTGCACAGTATTAATATATAGTATTAGTGCACAGTATTATTATATAGTAATAGTGCACAGTATTATTATATAGCAATAGTGCACACTATTAATATATAGCAATAGTGCACAGTATTATTATATAGTATTAGTGCATAGTATTAATATATAGTAATAGTGCACAGTATTAATATATAGTATTAGTGCACAGTATTATTATATAGTAATAGTGCACAGTATTATTATATAACAATAGTGCACAGCATTAATATATAGCAATAGTGCACAGTATTATTATATAGTACTAGAGCACAGTATTATTATATAGCAATAGTGCACAGTATTAATATATAGTAATAGTGCACAGTATTATTATATAGTAATAGTGCACAGTATTATTATATAGTATTAGTGCACAGTATTATTATATAGTAATAGTGCACAGTATTATTATATAGTAATAGTGCATAGTATTATTATATAGCATTAGTGCATAGTATTAACATATAGTAATAGTGCACAGTATTAATATATAGTAAGAGTGCATAGTATTATTATATAGTATTAGTGCATAGTATTATTATATAGTAATAGTGAACAGTATTATTATATAGTAATAGTGCACAGTATTATTATATAGTATTAGTGCATAGTATTAATATATAGTATTAGTGCATAGTATTAATATATAGTAATAGTGCACAGTATTAATATATAGTATTAGTGCACAGTATTATTATATAGTAATAGTGCACAGTATTATTATACTGTATAGTAATAGTACATAGTATTAATATATAGCAATAGTGCACAGTATTATTATATAGTAGTAGTGCATAGTATTAATATATAGTAATAGTGCACAGTATTATTATATAGTATTAGTTCACAGTATTATTATATAGTATTAGTGCACAGTATTATTATATAGTATTAGTGCATAGTATTAATATATAGTAATAGTGCACAGTATTAATATATAGTATTAGTGCACAGTATTATTATATAGTAATAGTGCACAGTATTATTATATAGCAATAGTGCACAGTATTAATATATAGCAATAGTGCACAGTATTATTATATAGTATTAGTGCATAGTATTAATATATAGTAATAGTGCACAGTATTAATATATAGTATTAGTGCACAGTATTATTATATAGTAATAGTGCACAGTATCATTATATAGCAATAGTGCACACTATTAATATATAGCAATAGTGCACAGTATTATTATATAGTATTAGTGCATAGTATTAATATATAGTAATAGTGCACAGTATTAATATATAGTATTAGTGCACAGTATTATTATATAGTAATAGTGCACAGTATTACTATATAGTAATAGTGCATAGTATTATTATATAGTATTAGTGCATAGTATTAACATATAGTAATAGTGCACAGTATTAATATATAGTAAGAGTGCATTGTATTATTATATAGTATTAGTGCATAGTATTATTATATAGTAATAGTGCATATTATTATTATATAGTAACAGTGCACAGTATTATCATATAGTATTAGTGCATAGTATTAATATATAGTAATAGTGCACAGTATTATTATATAGTAGTAGTGCACAGTATTATTATATAGTAATAGTGCACAGTATTATTATATAGTAATAGTGCATAGTATTATTATATAGTATTAGTGCATAGTATTAACATATAGTAATAGTGCACAGTATTAATATATAGTAAGAGTGCATTGTATTATTATATAGTATTAGTGCATAGTATTGTTATATAGTAATAGTGCATAGTATTATTATATAGTAATAGTGCACAGTATTATTATATAGTATTAGTGCATAGTATTAATATATAGTAATAGTGCACAGTATTATTATATAGTAGTAGTGCACAGTATTATTATATAGTATTAGTGCATAGTATTAATATATAGTAAGAGTGCACAGTATTATTATATATTATTAGTGCACAGTATTATTATACAGTATTAGTGCATAGTATTAATATATAGTAATAGTGCACAGTATTATTGTACAGTAGTAGTTCATAGTATTAATATATAGTAAGAGTGCATAGTATTATTATATAGTATTAGTGCACAGTATTATTATATAGTAATAGTGCACAGTATTATTATATAGTAATAGTGCATAGTATTATTATATAGTATTAGTGCATAGTATTAACATATAGTAATAGTGCACAGTATTAATATATAGTAAGACTGCATTGTATTATTATATAGTATTAGTGCATAGTATTATTATATAGTAATAGTGCATAGTATTATTATATAGTAATAGTGCACAGTATTATTATATAGTATTAGTGCATAGTATTAATATATAGTAATAGTGCACAGTATTATTATATAGTAGTAGTGCACAGTATTATTATATAGTATTAGTGCATAGTATTAATATATAGTAAGAGTGCACAGTATTATTATATATTATTAGTGCACAGTATTATTATACAGTATTAGTGCATAGTATTAATATATAGTAATAGTGCACAGTATTATTGTACAGTAGTAGTGCATAGTATTAATATATAGTAATAGTGCACAGTATTATTATATAGTATTAGTTCACAGTATTATTATATAGTAAGAGTGCACAGTATTATTATATAGTAATAGTGCACAGTATTAATATATAGTATTAGTGCACAGTATTATTATATAGTAATAGTGCACAGTATTATTATATAGCAATAGTGCACACTATTAATATATAGCAATAGAGCACAGTTTTATTATATAGTATTAGTGCATAGTATTAATATATAGTAATAGTGCACAGTATTAATATATAGTATTAGTGCACAGTATTATTATATAGTAATAGTGCACAGTATTATTATATAGTAATAGTGCATAGTATTATTATATAGTATTAGTGCATAGTATTAACATATAGTAATAGTGCACAGTATTAATATATAGTAAGAGTGCATTGTATTATTATATAGTATTAGTGCATAGTATTATTATATAGTAATAGTGCATATTATTATTATATAGTAATAGTGCACAGTATTATCATATAGTATTAGTGCATAGTATTAATATATAGTAATAGTGCACAGTATTATTATATAGTAGTAGTGCACAGTATTATTATATAGTAATAGTGCACAGTATTATTATATAGTAATAGTGCATATTATTATTATATAGTATTAGTGCATAGTATTAACATATAGTAATAGTGCACAGTATTAATATATAGTAAGAGTGCATTGTATTATTATATAGTATTAGTGCATAGTATTATTATATAGTAATAGTGCATAGTATTATTATATAGTAATAGTGCACAGTATTATTATATAGTATTAGTGCATAGTATTAATATATAGTAATAGTGCACAGTATTATTATATAGTAGTAGTGCACAGTATTATTATATAGTATTAGTGCATAGTATTAATATATAGTAAGAGTGCACAGTATTATTATATATTATTAGTGCACAGTATTATTATACAGTATTAGTGCATAGTATTAATATATAGTAATAGTGCACAGTATTATTGTACAGTAGTAGTGCATAGTATTAATATATAGTAATAGTGCACAGTATTATTATATAGTAAGAGTGCATTGTATTATTATATAGTATTAGTGCATAGTATTATTATATAGTAATAGTGCATATTATTATTATATAGTAATAGTGCACAGTATTATCATATAGTATTAGTGCATAGTATTAATATATAGTAGTAGTGCACAGTATTATTATATAGTAGTAGTGCACAGTATTATTATATAGTAATAGTGCACAGTATTATTATATAGTAATAGTGCATAGTATTATTATATAGTTTTAGTGCATAGTATTAACATATAGTAATAGTGCACAGTATTAATATATAGTAAGAGTGCATAGTATTATTATATAGTATTAGTGCACAGTATTATTATATAGTAATAGTGCACAGTATTATTATATAGTAATAGTGCATAGTATTATTATATAGCATTAGTGCACAGTATTATTATATAGTAAGAGTGCATAGTATTATTATATAGTATTAGTGCACAGTATTATTATATAGTAATAGTGCACAGTATTATTATATAGTAATAGTGCATAGTATTATTATATAGTATTAGTGCATAGTATTAACATATAGTAATAGTGCACAGTATTAATATATAGTAAGAGTGCATTGTATTATTATATAGTATTAGTGCATAGTATTGTTATATAGTAATAGTGCATAGTATTATTATATAGTAATAGTGCACAGTATTATTATATAGTATTAGTGCATAGTATTAATATATAGTAGTAGTGCACAGTATTATTATATAGTAGTAGTGCACAGTATTATTATATAGTATTAGTGCATAGTATTAATATATAGTAAGAGTGCACAGTATTATTATATATTATTAGTGCACAGTATTATTATACAGTATTAGTGCATAGTATTAATATATAGTAATAGTGCACAGTATTATTGTACAGTAGTAGTGCATAGTATTAATATATAGTAATAGTGCACAGTATTATTATATAGTAGTAGTGCATAGTATTATTATATAGTATTAGTGCATAGTATTAATATATAGTATTAGTGCACAGTATTATTATACTGTATAGTAATAGTACATAGTATTAATATATAGCAATAGTGCACAGTATTATTATATAGTAGTAGTGCATAGTATTAATATATAGTAATAGTGCACAGTATTATTATATAGTATTAGTTCACAGTATTATTATATATATTATTAGTGCACAGTATTATTATATAGTATTAGTGCATAGTAATAATATATAGTAATAGTGCACAGTATTAATATATAGTATTAGTGCACAGTATTATTATATAGTAATAGTGCACATTATTATTATATAGCAATAGTGCACAGTATTAATATATAGCAATAGTGCACAGTATTATTATATAGTATTAGTGCATAGTATTAATATATAGTAATAGTGCACAGTATTAATATATAGTATTAGTGCATAGTATTAATATATAGTAATAGTGCACAGTATTAATATATAGTATTAGTGCACAGTATTATTATATAGTAATAGTGCACAGTATTATTATATAGCAATAGTGCACACTATTAATATATAGCAATAGTGCACAGTATTATTATATAGTATTAGTGCATAGTATTAATATATAGTAATAGTGCACAGTATTAATATATAGTATTAGTGCACAGTATTATTATATAGTAATAGTGCACAGTATTATTATATAACAATAGTGCACAGCATTAATATATAGCAATAGTGCACAGTATTATTATATAGTACTAGAGCACAGTATTATTATATAGCAATAGTGCACAGTATTAATATATAGTAATAGTGCACAGTATTATTATATAGTAATAGTGCATAGTATTATTATATAGCATTAGTGCATAGTATTAACATATAGTAATAGTGCACAGTATTAATATATAGTAAGAGTGCATAGTATTATTATATAGTATTAGTGCATAGTATTATTATATAGTAATAGTGCACAGTATTATTCTATAGTAATAGTGCACAGTATTAATATATAGTATTAGTGCACAGTATTATTATATAGTAATAGTGCACAGTATTATTATATAGTAATAGTGCATAGTATTATTATATAGTATTAGTGCATAGTATTAACATATAGTAATAGTGCACAGTATTAATATATAGTAAGAGTGTATTGTATTATTATATAGTATTAGTGCATAGTATTATTATATAGTAATAGTGCATATTATTATTATATAGTAATAGTGCACAGTATTATCATATAGTATTAGTGCATAGTATTAATATATAGTAATAGTGCACAGTATTATTATATAGTAGTAGTGCACAGTATTATTATATAGTAATAGTGCACAGTATTATTATATAGTAATAGTGCATAGTATTATTATATAGTATTAGTGCATAGTATTAACATATAGTAATAGTGCACAGTATTAATATATAGTAAGAGTGCATAGTATTATTATATAGTATTAGTGCACAGTATTATTATATAGTAATAGTGCACAGTATTATTATATAGTAATAGTGCATAGTATTATTATATAGCATTAGTGCACAGTATTATTATATAGTAAGAGTGCATAGTATTATTATATAGTATTAGTGCACAGTATTATTATATAGTAATAGTGCACAGTATTATTATATAGTAATAGTGCATAGTATTATTATATAGTATTAGTGCATAGTATTAACATATAGTAATAGTGCACAGTATTAATATATAGTAAGAGTGCATTGTATTATTATATAGTATTAGTGCATAGTATTATTATATAGTAATAGTGCATAGTATTATTATATAGTAATAGTGCACAGTATTATTATATAGTATTAGTGCATAGTACTAATATATAGTAATAGTGCACAGTATTATTATATAGTAGTAGTGCACAGTATTATTATATAGTATTAGTGCATAGTATTAATATATAGTAAGAGTGCACAGTATTATTATATATTATTAGTGCACAGTATTATTATACAGTATTAGTGCATAGTATTAATATATAGTAATAGTGCACAGTATTATTGTACAGTAGTAGTTCATAGTATTAATATATAGTAAGAGTGCATAGTATTATTATATAGTATTAGTGCACAGTATTATTATATAGTAATAGTGCACAGTATTATTATATAGTAATAGTGCATAGTATTATTATATAGTATTAGTGCATAGTATTAACATATAGTAATAGTGCACAGTATTAATATATAGTAAGAGTGCATTGTATTATTATATAGTATTAGTGCATAGTATTATTATATAGTAATGGTGCATAGTATTATTATATAGTAATAGTGCACAGTATTATTATATAGTATTAGTGCATAGTATTAATATATAGTAATAGTGCACAGTATTATTATATAGTAGTAGTGCACAGTATTATTATATAGTATTAGTGCATAGTATTAATATATAGTAAGAGTGCACAGTATTATTATATATTATTAGTGCACAGTATTATTATACAGTATTAGTGCATAGTATTAATATATAGTAATAGTGCACAGTATTATTGTACAGTAGTAGTGCATAGTATTAATATATAGTAATAGTGCACAGTATTATTATATAGTAGTAGTGCCTAGTATTATTATATAGTATTAGTGCATAGTATTAATATATAGTATTAGTGCACAGTATTATTATACTGTATAGTAATAGTACATAGTATTAATATATAGCAATAGTGCACAGTATTATTATATAGTAGTAGTGCATAGTATTAATATATAGTAATAGTGCACAGTATTATTATATAGTATTAGTTCACAGTATTATTATATAATATTAGTGCACAGTATTATTATATAGTATTAGTGCATAGTATTAATATATAGTAATAGTGCACAGTATTAATATATAGTATTAGTGCACAGTATTATTATATAGTACTAGTGCACAGTATTATTATATAGCAATAGTGCACAGTATTAATATATAGCAATAGTGCACAGTATTATTATATAGTATTAGTGCATAGTATTAATATATAGTAATAGTGCACAGTATTAATATATAGTATTAGTGCACAGTATTATTATATAGTAATAGTGCACAGTATTATTATATAGCAATAGTGCACACTATTAATATATAGCAATAGTGCACAGTATTATTATATAGTATTAGTGCATAGTATTAATATATAGTAATAGTGCACAGTATTAATATATAGTATTAGTTGCACAGTATTATTATACAGTAATAGTGCACAGTATTATTACATAACAATAGTGCACAGCATTAATATATAGCAATAGTGCACAGTATTATTATATAGTACTAGAGCACAGTATTATTATATAGCAATAGTGCACAGTATTAATATATAGTAATAGTGCACAGTATTATTATATAGTAATAGTGCACAGTATTATTATATAGTATTAGTGCACAGTATTATTATATAGTAATAGTGCACAGTATTATTATATAGTAATAGTGCATAGTATTATTATATAGCATTAGTGCATAGTATTAACATATAGTAATAGTGCACAGTATTAATATATAGTAAGAGTGCATAGTATTATTATATAGTATTAGTGCATAGTATTATTATATAGTAATAGTGCACAGTATTATTATATAGTAATAGTGCACAGTATTATTATATAGTAATAGTGCATAGTATTATTATATAGCATTAGTGCATAGTATTAACATATAGTAATAGTGCACAGTATTAATATATAGTAAGAGTGCATAGTATTATTATATAGTATTAGTGCATAGTATTATTATATAGTAATAGTGCATAGTATTATTATATAGCATTAGTGCATAGTATTAACATATAGTATTAGTGCATAGTATTAATATATAGAATTAGTGCATAGTATTAATATATAGTAATAGTGCACAGTATTAATATATAGTATTAGTGCACAGTATTATTATATAGTAATAGTGCACAGAATTATTATACTGTATAGTAATAGTACATAGTATTAATATATAGCAATAGTGCACAGTATTATTATATAGTAGTAGTGCATAGTATTAATATATAGTAATAGTGCACAGTATTATTATATAGTATTAGTTCACAGTATTATTATATAGTATTTGTGCACAGTATTATTATATAGTATTAGTGCATAGTATTAATATATAGTAATAGTGCACAGTATTAATATATAGTATTAGTGCACAGTATTATTATATAGTAATAGTGCACAGTATTATTATATAGCAATAGTGCACAGTATTAATATATAGCAATAGTGCACAGTATTATTATATAGTATTAGTGCATAGTATTAATATATAGTAATAGTGCACAGTATTAATATATAGTATTAGTGCACAGTATTATTATATAGTAATAGTGCACAGTATTATTATATAGCAATAGTGCACACTATTAATATATAGCAATAGTGCACAGTATTATTATATAGTATTAGTGCATAGTATTAATATATAGTAATAGTGCACAGTATTAATATATAGTATTAGTGCACAGTATTATTATATAGTAATAGTGCACAGTATTATTATATAGTAATAGTGCATAGTATTATTATATAGTATTAGTGCATAGTATTAACATATAGTAATAGTGCACAGTATTAATATATAGTAAGAGTGCATTGTATTATTATATAGTATTAGTGCATAGTATTATTATATAGTAATAGTGCATATTATTATTATATAGTAATAGTGCACAGTATTATTATATGGTATTAGTGCATAGTATTAATATATAGTAATAGTGCACAGTATTATTATATAGTAGTAGTGCATAGTATTATTATATAGTATTAGTGCATAGTATTAATATATAGTAAGAGTGCACAGTATTATTATATATTATTAGTGCACAGTATTATTATACAGTATTAGTGCATAGTATTAATATATAGTAATAGTGCACAGTATTATTGTACAGTAGTAGTGCATAGTATTAATATATAGTAATAGTGCACAGTATTATTATATAGTAGTAGTGCATAGAATTATTATATAGTATTAGTGCATAGTATTAATATATAGTATTAGTGCACAGTATTATTATACTGTATAGTAATAGTACATAGTATTAATATATAGCAATAGTGCACAGTATTATTATATAGTAGTAGTGCATAGTATTAATATATAGTAATAGTGCACAGTATTATTATATAGTATTAGTTCACAGTATTATTATATAATATTAGTGCACAGTATTATTATATAGTATTAGTGCATAGTATTAATATATAGTAATAGTGCACAGTATTAATATATAGTATTAGTGCACAGTATTATTATATAGTAATAGTGCACAGTATTATTATATAGCAATAGTGCACAGTATTAATATATAGCAATAGTGCACAGTATTATTATATAGTATTAGTGCATAGTATTAATATATAGTAATAGTGCACAGTATTAATATATAGTATTAGTGCACAGTATTATTATATAGTAATAGTGCACAGTATTATTATATAGCAATAGTGCACAGTATTATTATATAGCAATAGTGCACACTATTAATATATAGCAATAGTGCACAGTATTATTATATAGTACTAGAGCACAGTATTATTATATAGCAATAGTGCACAGTATTAATATATAGTAATAGTGCACAGTATTATTATATAGTACTAGAGCACAGTATTATTATATAGCAATAGTGCACAGTATTAATATATAGTAAGAGTGCACAGTATTATTATATATTATTAGTGCACAGTATTATTATACAGTATTAGTGCATAGTATTAATATATAGTAATAGTGCACAGTATTATTGTACAGTAGTAGTGCATAGTATTAATATATAGTAAGAGTGCATAGTATTATTATATAGTATTAGTGCACAGTATTATTATATAGTAATAGTGCACAGTATTATTATATAGTAATAGTGCATAGTATTATTATATAGTATTAGTGCATAGTATTAACATATAGTAATAGTGCACAGTATTAATATATAGTAAGAGTGCATTGTATTATTATATAGTATTAGTGCATAGTATTATTATATAGTAATAGTGCATAGTATTATTATATAGTAATAGTGCACAGTATTATTATATAGTATTAGTGCATAGTATTAATATATAGTAATAGTGCACAGTATTATTATATAGTAGTAGTGCACAGTATTATTATATAGTATTAGTGCATAGTATTAATATATAGTAAGAGTGCACAGTATTATTATATATTATTAGTGTACAGTATTATTATACAGTATTAGTGCATAGTATTAATATATAGTAATAGTGCACAGTATTATTGTACAGTAGTAGTTCATAGTATTAATATATAGTAAGAGTGCATAGTATTATTATATAGTATTAGTGCACAGTATTATTATATAGTAATAGTGCACAGTATTATTATATAGTAATAGTGCATAGTATTATTATATAGTATTAGTGCATAGTATTAACATATAGTAATAGTGCACAGTATTAATATATAGTAAGAGTGCATTGTATTATTATATAGTATTAGTGCATAGTATTATTATATAGTAATAGTGCATATTATTATTATATAGTAATAGTGCACAGTATTATTATATAGTATTAGTGCATAGTATTAATATATAGTAATAGTGCACAGTATTATTATATAGTAGTAGTGCATAGAATTATTATATAGTATTAGTGCATAGTATTAATATATAGTATTAGTGCACAGTATTATTATACTGTATAGTAATAGTACATAGTATTAATATATAGCAATAGTGCACAGTATTATTATATAGTAGTAGTGCATAGTATTAATATATAGTAATAGTGCACAGTATTATTATATAGTATTAGTTCACAGTATTATTATATAATATTAGTGCACAGTATTATTATATAGTATTAGTGCATAGTATTAATATATAGTAATAGTGCACAGTATTAATATATAGTATTAGTGCACAGTATTATTATATAGTAATAGTGCACAGTATTATTATATAGCAATAGTGCACAGTATTAATATATAGCAATAGTGCACAGTATTATTATATAGTATTAGTGCATAGTATTAATATATAGTAATAGTGCACAGTATTAATATATAGTATTAGTGCACAGTATTATTATATAGTAATAGTGCACAGTATTATTATATAGCAATAGTGCACAGTATTATTATATAGCAATAGTGCACACTATTAATATATAGCAATAGTGCACAGTATTATTATATAGTACTAGAGCACAGTATTATTATATAGCAATAGTGCACAGTATTAATATATAGTAATAGTGCACAGTATTATTATATAGTAATAGTGCACAGTATTATTATACTGTATAGTAATAGTACATAGTATTAATATATAGCAATAGTGCACAGTATTATTATATAGTAGTAGTGCATAGTATTAATATATAATAATAGTGCACAGTATTAATATATAGTATTAGTGCACAGTATTATTATATAGTAATAGTGCACAGTATTATTATATAGCAATAGTGCACAGTATTAATATATAGCAATAGTGTACAGTATTATTACATAGTACTAGAGCACAGTATTATTATATAGCAATAGTGCACAGTATTAATATATAGTAATAGTGCACAGTATTAATATATATCAATAGTGCACAGTATTATTATATAGTAGTAGTGCATAGTATTAATATATAGTAATAGTGCATAGTATTATTATATAGTATTAGTGCACAGTATTATTATATAGTATTAGTGCACAGTATTAATATATAGTAATAGTGCACAATATTATTATATAGTATTAGTGCATAGTATTAATATATAGTAATAGTGCACAGTATTAATATATAGTATTAGTGCACAGTATTATTATATAGTAATAGTGCACAGTATTATTATATAGCAATAGTGCACAGTATTAATATATAGCAATAGTGTACAGTATTATTACATGGTACTAGAGCACAGTATTATTATATAGCAATAGTGCACAGTATTAATATATAGTAATAGTGCACAGTATTATTATATAGTAATAGTGCACAGTATTATTATATAGTATTAGTGCATAGTATTAATATATAGTAATAGTGCACAGTATTAATATATAGTATTAGTGCACAGTATTATTATATAGTAATAGTGCACAGTATTATTATATAGTAATAGTGCATAGTATTATTATATAGTATTAGTGCATAGTATTAACATATAGTAATAGTGCACAGTATTAATATATAGTAAGAGTGCATAGTATTATTATATAGTATTAGTGCACAGTATTATTATATAGTAATAGTGCACAGTATTATTATATAGTAATAGTGCATAGTATTATTATATAGTAATAGTGCACAGTATTATTATATAGTATTAGTGCATAATATTAATATATAGTAATAGTGCACAGTATTATTATATAGTAGTAGTGCACAGTATTATTATATAGTATTAGTGCATAGTATTAATATATAGTAAGAGTGCACAGTATTATTATATATTATTAGTGCACAGTATTATTATACAGTATTAGTGCATAGTATTAATATATAGTAATAGTGCACAGTATTATTGTACAGTAGTAGTGCATAGTATTAATATATAGTAAGAGTGCATAGTATTATTATATAGTATTAGTGCACAGTATTATTATATAGTAATAGTGCACAGTATTATTATATAGTAATAGTGCATAGTATTATTATATAGTATTAGTGCATAGTATTAACATATAGTAATAGTGCACAGTATTAATATATAGTAAGAGTGCATTGTATTATTATATAGTATTAGTGCATAGTATTATTATATAGTAATAGTGCATAGTATTATTATATAGTAATAGTGCACAGTATTATTATATAGTATTAGTGCATAGTATTAATATATAGTAATAGTGCACAGTATTATTATATAGTAGTAGTGCACAGTATTATTATATAGTATTAGTGCATAGTATTAATATATAGTAAGAGTGCACAGTATTATTATATATTATTAGTGCACAGTATTATTATACAGTATTAGTGCATAGTATTAATATATAGTAATAGTGCACAGTATTATTGTACAGTAGTAGTGCATAGTATTAATATATAGTAATAGTGCACAGTATTATTATATAGTAGTAGTGCATAGTATTAATATATAGTAATAGTGCACAGTATTATTATATAGTATTAGTTCACAGTATTATTATATAATATTAGTGCACAGTATTATTATATAGTATTAGTGCATAGTATTAATATATAGTAATAGTGCACAGTATTAATATATAGTATTAGTGCACAGTATTATTATATAGTAATAGTGCACATTATTATTATATAGCAATAGTGCACAGTATTAATATATAGCAATAGTGCACAGTATTATTATATAGTATTAGTGCATAGTATTAATATATAGTAATAGTGCACAGTATTAATATATAGTATTAGTGCACAGTATTATTATATAGTAATAGTGCACAGTATTATTATATAGCAATAGTGCACACTATTAATATATAGCAATAGTGCACAGTATTATTATATAGTATTAGTGCATAGTATTAATATATAGTAATAGTGCACAGTATTAATATATAGTATTAGTGCACAGTATTATTATATAGTAATAGTGCACAGTATTATTATATAACAATAGTGCACAGCATTAATATATAGCAATAGTGCACAGTATTATTATATAGTACTAGAGCACAGTATTATTATATAGCAATAGTGCACAGTATTAATATATAGTAATAGTGCACAGTATTATTATATAGTAATAGTGCACAGTATTATTATATAGTATTAGTGCACAGTATTATTATATAGTAATAGTGCACAGTATTATTATATAGTAATAGTGCATAGTATTATTATATAGCATTAGTGCATAGTATTAACATATAGTAATAGTGCACAGTATTAATATATAGTAAGAGTGCATAGTATTATTATATAGTATTAGTGCATAGTATTATTATATAGTAATAGTGAACAGTATTATTATACTGTATAGTAATAGTACATAGTATTAATATATAGCAATAGTGCACAGTATTATTATATAGTAGTAGTGCATAGTATTAATATATAGTAATAGTGCACAGTATTATTATATAGTATTAGTTCACAGTATTATTATATAGTATTAGTGCACAGTATTATTATATAGTATTAGTGCATAGTATTAATATATAGTAATAGTGCACAGTATTAATATATAGTATTAGTGCACAGTATTATTATATAGTAATAGTGCACAGTATTATTATATAGCAATAGTGCACAGTATTAATATATAGCAATAGTGCACAGTATTATTATATAGTATTAGTGCATAGTATTAATATATAGTAATAGTGCACAGTATTAATATATAGTATTAGTGCACAGTATTATTATATAGTAATAGTGCACAGTATTATTATATAGCAATAGTGCACACTATTAATATATAGCAATAGTGCACAGTATTATTATATAGTATTAGTGCATAGTATTAATATATAGTAATAGTGCACAGTATTAATATATAGTATTAGTGCACAGTATTATTATATAGTAATAGTGCACAGTATTACTATATAGTAATAGTGCATAGTATTATTATATAGTATTAGTGCATAGTATTAACATATAGTAATAGTGCACAGTATTAATATATAGTAAGAGTGCATTGTATTATTATATAGTATTAGTGCATAGTATTATTATATAGTAATAGTGCATATTATTATTATATAGTAACAGTGCACAGTATTATCATATAGTATTAGTGCATAGTATTAATATATAGTAATAGTGCACAGTATTATTATATAGTAGTAGTGCACAGTATTATTATATAGTAATAGTGCACAGTATTATTATATAGTAATAGTGCATAGTATTATTATATAGTATTAGTGCATAGTATTAACATATAGTAATAGTGCACAGTATTAATATATAGTAAGAGTGCATTGTATTATTATATAGTATTAGTGCATAGTATTGTTATATAGTAATAGTGCATAGTATTATTATATAGTAATAGTGCACAGTATTATTATATAGTATTAGTGCATAGTATTAATATATAGTAATAGTGCACAGTATTATTATATAGTAGTAGTGCACAGTATTATTATATAGTATTAGTGCATAGTATTAATATATAGTAAGAGTGCACAGTATTATTATATATTATTAGTGCACAGTATTATTATACAGTATTAGTGCATAGTATTAATATATAGTAATAGTGCACAGTATTATTGTACAGTAGTAGTTCATAGTATTAATATATAGTAAGAGTGCATAGTATTATTATATAGTATTAGTGCACAGTATTATTATATAGTAATAGTGCACAGTATTATTATATAGTAATAGTGCATAGTATTATTATATAGTATTAGTGCATAGTATTAACATATAGTAATAGTGCACAGTATTAATATATAGTAAGACTGCATTGTATTATTATATAGTATTAGTGCATAGTATTATTATATAGTAATAGTGCATAGTATTATTATATAGTAATAGTGCACAGTATTATTATATAGTATTAGTGCATAGTATTAATATATAGTAATAGTGCACAGTATTATTATATAGTAGTAGTGCACAGTATTATTATATAGTATTAGTGCATAGTATTAATATATAGTAAGAGTGCACAGTATTATTATATATTATTAGTGCACAGTATTATTATACAGTATTAGTGCATAGTATTAATATATAGTAATAGTGCACAGTATTATTGTACAGTAGTAGTGCATAGTATTAATATATAGTAATAGTGCACAGTATTATTATATAGTATTAGTTCACAGTATTATTATATAGTAAGAGTGCACAGTATTATTATATAGTAATAGTGCACAGTATTAATATATAGTATTAGTGCACAGTATTATTATATAGTAATAGTGCACAGTATTATTATATAGCAATAGTGCACACTATTAATATATAGCAATAGAGCACAGTTTTATTATATAGTATTAGTGCATAGTATTAATATATAGTAATAGTGCACAGTATTAATATATAGTATTAGTGCACAGTATTATTATATAGTAATAGTGCACAGTATTATTATATAGTAATAGTGCATAGTATTATTATATAGTATTAGTGCATAGTATTAACATATAGTAATAGTGCACAGTATTAATATATAGTAAGAGTGCATTGTATTATTATATAGTTTTAGTGCATAGTATTATTATATAGTAATAGTGCATATTATTATTATATAGTAATAGTGCACAGTATTATCATATAGTATTAGTGCATAGTATTAATATATAGTAATAGTGCACAGTATTATTATATAGTAGTAGTGCACAGTATTATTATATAGTAATAGTGCACAGTATTATTATATAGTAATAGTGCATATTATTATTATATAGTATTAGTGCATAGTATTAACATATAGTAATAGTGCACAGTATTAATATATAGTAAGAGTGCATTGTATTATTATATAGTATTAGTGCATAGTATTATTATATAGTAATAGTGCATAGTATTATTATATAGTAATAGTGCACAGTATTATTATATAGTATTAGTGCATAGTATTAATATATAGTAATAGTGCACAGTATTATTATATAGTAGTAGTGCACAGTATTATTATATAGTATTAGTGCATAGTATTAATATATAGTAAGAGTGCACAGTATTATTATATATTATTAGTGCACAGTATTATTATACAGTATTAGTGCATAGTATTAATATATAGTAATAGTGCACAGTATTATTGTACAGTAGTAGTGCATAGTATTAATATATAGTAATAGTGCACAGTATTATTATATAGTAAGAGTGCATTGTATTATTATATAGTATTAGTGCATAGTATTATTATATAGTAATAGTGCATATTATTATTATATAGTAATAGTGCACAGTATTATCATATAGTATTAGTGCATAGTATTAATATATAGTAGTAGTGCACAGTATTATTATATAGTAGTAGTGCACAGTATTATTATATAGTAATAGTGCACAGTATTATTATATAGTAATAGTGCATAGTATTATTATATAGTTTTAGTGCATAGTATTAACATATAGTAATAGTGCACAGTATTAATATATAGTAAGAGTGCATAGTATTATTATATAGTATTAGTGCACAGTATTATTATATAGTAATAGTGCACAGTATTATTATATAGTAATAGTGCATAGTATTATTATATAGCATTAGTGCACAGTATTATTATATAGTAAGAGTGCATAGTATTATTATATAGTATTAGTGCACAGTATTATTATATAGTAATAGTGCACAGTATTATTATATAGTAATAGTGCATAGTATTATTATATAGTATTAGTGCATAGTATTAACATATAGTAATAGTGCACAGTATTAATATATAGTAAGAGTGCATTGTATTATTATATAGTATTAGTGCATAGTATTGTTATATAGTAATAGTGCATAGTATTATTATATAGTAATAGTGCACAGTATTATTATATAGTATTAGTGCATAGTATTAATATATAGTAATAGTGCACAGTATTATTATATAGTAGTAGTGCACAGTATTATTATATAGTATTAGTGCATAGTATTAATATATAGTAAGAGTGCACAGTATTATTATATATTATTAGTGCACAGTATTATTATACAGTATTAGTGCATAGTATTAATATATAGTAATAGTGCACAGTATTATTGTACAGTAGTAGTTCATAGTATTAATATATAGTAAGAGTGCATAGTATTATTATATAGTATTAGTGCACAGTATTATTATATAGTAATAGTGCACAGTATTATTATATAGTAACAGTGCATAGTATTATTATATAGTATTAGTGCATAGTATTAACATATAGTAATAGTGCACAGTATTAATATATAGTAAGACTGCATTGTATTATTATATAGTATTAGTGCATAGTATTATTATATAGTAATAGTGCATAGTATTATTATATAGTAATAGTGCACAGTATTATTATATAGTATTAGTGCATAGTATTAATATATAGTAATAGTGCACAGTATTATTATATAGTAGTAGTGCACAGTATTATTATATAGTATTAGTGCATAGTATTAATATATAGTAAGAGTGCACAGTATTATTATATATTATTAGTGCACAGTATTATTATACAGTATTAGTGCATAGTATTAATATATAGTAATAGTGCACAGTATTATTGTACAGTAGTAGTTCATAGTATTAATATATAGTAAGAGTGCATAGTATTATTATATAGTATTAGTGCACAGTATTATTATATAGTAATAGTGCACAGTATTATTATATAGTAATAGTGCATAGTATTATTATATAGTATTAGTGCATAGTATTAACATATAGTAATAGTGCACAGTATTAATATATAGTAAGACTGCATTGTATTATTATATAGTATTAGTGCATAGTATTATTATATAGTAATAGTGCATAGTATTATTATATAGTAATAGTGCACAGTATTATTATATAGTATTAGTGCATAGTATTAATATATAGTAATAGTGCACAGTATTATTATATAGTAATAGTGCACAGTATTATTATATAGTATTAGTGCATAGTATTAATATATAGTAAGAGTGCACAGTATTATTATATATTATTAGTGCACAGTATTATTATACAGTATTAGTGCATAGTATTAATATATAGTAATAGTGCACAGTATTATTGTACAGTAGTAGTGCATAGTATTAATATATAGTAATAGTGCACAGTATTATTATATAGTATTAGTTCACAGTATTATTATATAGTAAGAGTGCACAGTATTATTATATAGTAATAGTGCACAGTATTAATATATAGTATTAGTGCACAGTATTATTATATAGTAATAGTGCACAGTATTATTATATAGCAATAGTGCACACTATTAATATATAGCAATAGAGCACAGTTTTATTATATAGTATTAGTGCATAGTATTAATATATAGTAATAGTGCACAGTATTAATATATAGTATTAGTGCACAGTATTATTATATAGTAATAGTGCACAGTATTATTATATAGTAATAGTGCATAGTATTATTATATAGTATTAGTGCATAGTATTAACATATAGTAATAGTGCACAGTATTAATATATAGTAAGAGTGCATTGTATTATTATATAGTATTAGTGCATAGTATTATTATAAAGTAATAGTGCATATTATTATTATATAGTAATAGTGCACAGTATTATCATATAGTATTAGTGCATAGTATTAATATATAGTAATAGTGCACAGTATTATTATATAGTAGTAGTGCACAGTATTATTATATAGTAATAGTGCACAGTATTATTATATAGTAATAGTGCATAGTATTATTATATAGTATTAGTGCATAGTATTAACATATAGTAATAGTGCACAGTATTAATATATAGTAAGAGTGCATTGTATTATTATATAGTATTAGTGCATAGTATTATTATATAGTAATAGTGCATAGTATTATTATATAGTAATAGTGCACAGTATAATTATATAGTATTAGTGCATAGTATTAATATATAGTAATAGTGCACAGTATTATTATATAGTAGTAGTGCACAGTATTATTATATAGTATTAGTGCATAGTATTAATATATAGTAAGAGTGCACAGTATTATTATATATTATTAGTGCACAGTATTATTATACAGTATTAGTGCATAGTATTAATATATAGTAATAGTGCACAGTATTATTGTACAGTAGTAGTGCATAGTATTAATATATAGTAATAGTGCACAGTATTATTATATAGTAGTAGTGCATATGTCACGGAGCAAAGGTATACGTCTTCCTCCGGATGGTCTTTTGAATCAACACGGACGCAAGAGGTCGGGAGACAACAGCAATTTATTGTAATCCACAAAGTTAGTAGCCGGCGGCGGTCACATCAACCGTAATAACAATAAGTCCACAGAAGTCACAATCCAATGATAACTTTGGTTCCTTGGTCCTGTAACTATATCCTGGCTCTCTGCAGAGCTGTGCACAGGCCGGCTAACACATACTAACTGCTAGCTACATCTATATACTAAACTGTTACTTCCTATATCTGGAGGTGGGAAGGGCTGAGTCACAGATCCTTCCCCCCTCACCTATGCCAAGGAGAGCAGACTCCCTGTCTCTTTTGAACAATGCACAGTCCAACATCTTCTTGGAGACACGGATCAGATTATCTCCACCCATTGTCCTCACTAGTTAGAGGTATTTGCATACAATGTGCTAACACACTAGACCCGAATCAGCCAACTACACACTGATGTTTACAACAGGTTAGAGAATACATTCCACATGAAATATATATTACACATTGCCTATTGCCGGACTCTAACCATCCCGTGACAACCCCTCCCCCTCTCAAAACATGTGCATGACACAATTGGCCTACACAGGTAAATTGGGGAATGCACATCAGTCTCTATAGCTCATATGTCCTCCTGCCGGGATAACCCATCTGCGTTCTGGTGTTGGCTCCCTCGGCGGTACTGAATGGTAAAGTTGTAGGGTTGAAGGGCTGGCATCTGTCAGAAAATCCGGTGGATCCATGTTGGCTTCTCCCTGAGCTTGGCTTCGGGTCACTGCTCCCACAAAGTGGCACTGTAGATTTCCAACATCGTTGCCTAACAGAACATCGGCCGGCAGCCCGCTCATCACACCAATTGTGCATCGTTTTGGTCCATAACCATAGTCGAGTTCCACGGTAGCTTTAGGAATACGTTTCCGAGTACCCCCTGCCAACTTGATAGAAATGCCAGGGCCCTCCTCTAGGGCCTCGGGTCGCACAACTCGGGGGTCCGCTACCGTTAGGAAAGCTCCCGAGTCCCGGAATCCAACAACTGTTCGGCCATCCAGTAGGACCTCCTGCAAGTGCTTCCGCTGAAGGTTTGCGGGATGTGTGGCGGAGGGCTGAATCCCATAGACCCCTGGAGGTGGAACAGATGGGTCATTCATGGAGTCATCTGGAAATGGGGCCAAACTTTCTGTCCTAGGGGTGGTTCCCAGGTAGTGAATAGGCCGGGATGCCACGGTGGCCCGTGCCCCCATGTTAGCAGGGCAACTAGCTTGCAAATGTCCAGGCCCTCCGCACCCAAAACATCTGCGCTCTAGCATTCTTCCAGTGGGTCGTTGTCTAGGGACAGGGTTGTTCATAGCTGGAGGCCGATGGGCTGGGGCAGGGGTAGAGGGGGAATTGTAATCCTGAGGCCGGGCACGAAAGGTGGGTGGCTGGATGAAGGGTGTCTGGCGGACTGTGGTAGTTTTCCGCTCCTCTGCAAACAACCTCTTCCACTGCGGCTTGATGGTCAGGCCCTCATCTGCAAGAGAAGCAGCTTGCTCCACTGTGGCTGGGTTCCGTTCCAGCACCCACTCACGGATCTCAGCGGGGCACTGGGAAAAGAACTGTTCCTTAAGTATGACTTGGAGGATCTTATCGACTGTGACAGCCTCCTCTCCTTCTAGCCAGCGCTTGCATGCTTGCTTCAACTTGTGGGCGAACATGTGGAAGGAGCTTCCCCCATTGTAAGACAAAGAGCGGAACTGAACTCGGTAGGTCTCTGGAGTGACTGCATAATACTTCTGCACCGCTCTTTTAATGGCCTCATAGTCCCGCTGATCACTAGGGTCCATGGCTCTGAGAGCTTCCGCAGCCCCATCTCGTAGGTGCCCCACCAGATACCGGACCCAATCCTTCTCTGGGACTTCCATCAGGCGGCACTGGTGTTCGAAGTCCTGAAAATATCCATCAACATCCCCAGCCGCTTCATCAAAGGTCTTGAAGTGTTTATGGGAGACATATGGTGGTTCTCTCACTGTTGGGCTGGGGGTCGACGTTTGATTATAATTCCGCGTAGTTATCTCAGCCATTCGCATTTCATGCGCCATTCTTTCCTTTTCATGCGCCATTCTCTGTTCCTCCTTCTCCGTTTCCTGAGCCCTCTGTAACGCTCTACTCCTTTGCTCTGCAGTTGCTCCTAGCCCCAGCACTGCCAATTCCTCCTCATACAAAACAACCCATCTGCTCTTTTGGGTCTGTACCTGCCACTCCCGTATCTCTACTGTCTCCTGGGGGCAGCCCTCCTCATGGTCGCTTTGCAGGGTCATCTCCTCCAGTGCCTCGATCAGTTGATCTTTCGTTCTTCCCTGGTAACTCAGGTTTAGTTCCCGGGCCCTTACTTGTAGACTTGCCATAGTCCAGTTCCTGTATTCTGAGGTTGTGGCTCCATTAATCGCTGGGCTGCTGTAGTCCATCTCGCTGTCCGCTGTTGATCCCACCGCTGCCAACCAGTTGTCACGGAGCAAAGGTATACGTCTTCCTCCGGATGGTCTTTTGAATCAACACGGACGCAAGAGGTCGGGAGACAACAGCAATTTATTGTAATCCACAAAGTTAGTAGCCGGCGGCGGTCACATCAACCGTAATAACAATAAGTCCACAGAAGTCACAATCCAATGATAACTTTGGTTCCTTGGTCCTGTAACTATATCCTGGCTCTCTGCAGAGCTGTGCACAGGCCGGCTAACACATACTAACTGCTAGCTACATCTATATACTAAACTGTTACTTCCTATATCTGGAGGTGGGAAGGGCTGAGTCACAGATCCTTCCCCCCTCACCTATGCCAAGGAGAGCAGACTCCCTGTCTCTTTTGAACAATGCACAGTCCAACATCTTCTTGGAGACACGGATCAGATTATCTCCACCCATTGTCCTCACTAGTTAGAGGTATTTGCATACAATGTGCTAACACACTAGACCCGAATCAGCCAACTACACACTGATGTTTACAACAGGTTAGAGAATACATTCCACATGAAATATATATTACACATTGCCTATTGCCGGACTCTAACCATCCCGTGACAGCATAGTATTATTATATAGTATTAGTGCATAGTATTAATATATAGTATTAGTGCACAGTATTATTATACTGTATAGTAATAGTACATAGTATTAATATATAGCAATAGTGCACAGTATTATTATATAGTAGTAGTGCATAGTATTAATATATAGTAATAGTGCACAGTATTATTATATAGTATTAGTTCACAGTATTATTATATAATATTAGTGCACAGTATTATTATATAGTATTAGTGCATAGTAATAATATATAGTAATAGTGCACAGTATTAATATATAGTATTAGTGCACAGTATTATTATATAGTAATAGTGCACATTATTATTATATAGCAATAGTGCACAGTATTAATATATAGCAATAGTGCACAGTATTATTATATAGTATTAGTGCATAGTATTAATATATAGTAATAGTGCACAGTATTAATATATAGTATTAGTGCACAGTATTATTATATAGTAATAGTGCACAGTATTATTATATAGCAATAGTGCACACTATTAATATATAGCAATAGTGCACAGTATTATTATATAGTATTAGTGCATAGTATTAATATATAGTAATAGTGCACAGTATTAATATATAGTATTAGTGCACAGTATTATTATATAGTAATAGTGCACAGTATTATTATATAACAATAGTGCACAGCATTAATATATAGCAATAGTGCACAGTATTATTATATAGTACTAGAGCACAGTATTATTATATAGCAATAGTGCACAGTATTAATATATAGTAATAGTGCACAGTATTATTATATAGTAATAGTACACAGTATTATTATATAGTATTAGTGCACAGTATTATTATATAGTAATAGTGCACAGTATTATTATATAGTAATAGTGCATAGTATTATTATATAGCATTAGTGCATAGTATTAACATATAGTAATAGTGCACAGTATTAATATATAGTAAGAGTGCATAGTATTATTATATAGTATTAGTGCATAGTATTATTATATAGTAATAGTGCACAGTATTATTATATAGTAATAGTGCACAGTATTATTATATAGTATTAGTGCATAGTATTAATATACAGTATTAGTGCATAGTATTAATATATAGTAATAGTGCACAGTATTAATATATAGTATTAGTGCACAGTATTATTATATAGTAATAGTGCACAGTATTATTATACTGTATAGTAATAGTACATAGTATTAATATATAGCAATAGTGCACAGTATTATTATATAGTAGTAGTGCATAGTATTAATATATAGTAATAGTGCACAGTATTATTATATAGTATTAGTTCACAGTATTATTATATAGTATTAGTGCACAGTATTATTATATAGTATTAGTGCATAGTATTAATATATAGTAATAGTGCACAGTATTAATATATAGTATTAGTGCATAGTATTAATATATAGTAATAGTGCACAGTATTAATATATAGTATTAGTGCACAGTATTAATATATAGTATTAGTGCACAGTATTATTATATAGTAATAGTGCACAGTATTATTATATAGTAATAGTGCATAGTATTATTATATAGTATTAGTGCATAGTATTAACATATAGTAATAGTGCACAGTATTAATATATAGTAAGAGTGCATTGTATTATTATATAGTATTAGTGCATAGTATTATTATATAGTAATAGTGCATATTATTATTATATAGTAATAGTGCACAGTATTATCATATAGTATTAGTGCATAGTATTAATATATAGTAATAGTGCACAGTATTATTATATAGTAGTAGTGCACAGTATTATTATATAGTAATAGTGCACAGTATTATTATATAGTAATAGTGCATAGTATTATTATATAGTATTAGTGCATAGTATTAACATATAGTAATAGTGCACAGTATTAATATATAGTAAGAGTGCATAGTATTATTATATAGTATTAGTGCACAGTATTATTATATAGTAATAGTGCACAGTATTATTATATAGTAATAGTGCATAGTATTATTATATAGCATTAGTGCACAGTATTATTATATAGTAAGAGTGCATAGTATTATTATATAGTATTAGTGCACAGTATTATTATATAGTAATAGTGCACAGTATTATTATATAGTAATAGTGCATAGTATTATTATATAGTATTAGTGCATAGTATTAACATATAGTAATAGTGCACAGTATTAATATATAGTAAGAGTGCATTGTATTATTATATAGTATTAGTGCATAGTATTATTATATAGTAATAGTGCATAGTATTATTATATAGTAATAGTGCACAGTATTATTATATAGTATTAGTGCATAGTACTAATATATAGTAATAGTGCACAGTATTATTATATAGTAGTAGTGCACAGTATTATTATATAGTATTAGTGCATAGTATTAATATATAGTAAGAGTGCACAGTATTATTATATATTATTAGTGCACAGTATTATTATACAGTATTAGTGCATAGTATTAATATATAGTAATAGTGCACAGTATTATTGTACAGTAGTAGTTCATAGTATTAATATATAGTAAGAGTGCATAGTATTATTATATAGTATTAGTGCACAGTATTATTATATAGTAATAGTGCACAGTATTATTATATAGTAATAGTGCATAGTATTATTATATAGTATTAGTGCATAGTATTAACATATAGTAATAGTGCACAGTATTAATATATAGTAAGAGTGCATTGTATTATTATATAGTATTAGTGCATAGTATTATTATATAGTAATAGTGCATAGTATTATTATATAGTAATAGTGCACAGTATTATTATATAGTATTAGTGCATAGTATTAATATATAGTAATAGTGCACAGTATTATTATATAGTAGTAGTGCACAGTATTATTATATAGTATTAGTGCATAGTATTAATATATAGTAAGAGTGCACAGTATTATTATATATTATTAGTGCACAGTATTATTATACAGTATTAGTGCATAGTATTAATATATAGTAATAGTGCACAGTATTATTGTACAGTAGTAGTGCATAGTATTAATATATAGTAATAGTGCACAGTATTATTATATAGTAGTAGTGCCTAGTATTATTATATAGTATTAGTGCATAGTATTAATATATAGTATTAGTGCACAGTATTATTATACTGTATAGTAATAGTACATAGTATTAATATATAGCAATAGTGCACAGTATTATTATATAGTAGTAGTGCATAGTATTAATATATAGTAATAGTGCACAGTATTATTATATAGTATTAGTTCACAGTATTATTATATAATATTAGTGCACAGTATTATTATATAGTATTAGTGCATAGTATTAATATATAGTAATAGTGCACAGTATTAATATATAGTATTAGTGCACAGTATTATTATATAGTACTAGTGCACAGTATTATTATATAGCAATAGTGCACAGTATTAATATATAGCAATAGTGCACAGTATTATTATATAGTATTAGTGCATAGTATTAATATATAGTAATAGTGCACAGTATTAATATATAGTATTAGTGCACAGTATTATTATATAGTAATAGTGCACAGTATTATTATATAGCAATAGTGCACACTATTAATATATAGCAATAGTGCACAGTATTATTATATAGTATTAGTGCATAGTATTAATATATAGTAATAGTGCACAGTATTAATATATAGTATTAGTTGCACAGTATTATTATACAGTAATAGTGCACAGTATTATTACATAACAATAGTGCACAGCATTAATATATAGCAATAGTGCACAGTATTATTATATAGTACTAGAGCACAGTATTATTATATAGCAATAGTGCACAGTATTAATATATAGTAATAGTGCACAGTATTATTATATAGTAATAGTGCACAGTATTATTATATAGTATTAGTGCACAGTATTATTATATAGTAATAGTGCACAGTATTATTATATAGTAATAGTGCATAGTATTATTATATAGCATTAGTGCATAGTATTAACATATAGTAATAGTGCACAGTATTAATATATAGTAAGAGTGCATAGTATTATATAGTATTAGTACATAGTATTATTATATAGTAATAGTGCACAGTATTATTATATAGTAATAGTGCACAGTATTATTATATAGTAATAGTGCATAGTATTATTATATAGCATTAGTGCATAGTATTAACATATAGTAATAGTGCACAGTATTAATATATAGTAAGAGTGCATAGTATTATTATATAGTATTAGTGCATAGTATTATTATATAGTAATAGTGCATAGTATTATTATATAGCATTAGTGCATAGTATTAACATATAGTATTAGTGCATAGTATTAATATATAGAATTAGTGCATAGTATTAATATATAGTAATAGTGCACAGTATTAATATATAGTATTAGTGCACAGTATTATTATATAGTAATAGTGCACAGTATTATTATACTGTATAGTAATAGTACATAGTATTAATATATAGCAATAGTGCACAGTATTATTATATAGTAGTAGTGCATAGTATTAATATATAGTAATAGTGCACAGTATTATTATATAGTATTAGTTCACAGTATTATTATATAGTATTTGTGCACAGTATTATTATATAGTATTAGTGCATAGTATTAATATATAGTAATAGTGCACAGTATTAATATATAGTATTAGTGCACAGTATTATTATATAGTAATAGTGCACAGTATTATTATATAGCAATAGTGCACAGTATTAATATATAGCAATAGTGCACAGTATTATTATATAGTATTAGTGCATAGTATTAATATATAGTAATAGTGCACAGTATTAATATATAGTATTAGTGCACAGTATTATTATATAGTAATAGTGCACAGTATTATTATATAGCAATAGTGCACACTATTAATATATAGCAATAGTGCACAGTATTATTATATAGTATTAGTGCATAGTATTAATATATAGTAATAGTGCACAGTATTAATATATAGTATTAGTGCACAGTATTATTATATAGTAATAGTGCACAGTATTATTATATAGTAATAGTGCATAGTATTATTATATAGTATTAGTGCATAGTATTAACATATAGTAATAGTGCACAGTATTAATATATAGTAAGAGTGCATTGTATTATTATATAGTATTAGTGCATAGTATTATTATATAGTAATAGTGCATATTATTATTATATAGTAATAGTGCACAGTATTATTATATGGTATTAGTGCATAGTATTAATATATAGTAATAGTGCACAGTATTATTATATAGTAGTAGTGCATAGTATTATTATATAGTATTAGTGCATAGTATTAATATATAGTAAGAGTGCACAGTATTATTATATATTATTAGTGCACAGTATTATTATACAGTATTAGTGCATAGTATTAATATATAGTAATAGTGCACAGTATTATTGTACAGTAGTAGTGCATAGTATTAATATATAGTAATAGTGCACAGTATTATTATATAGTAGTAGTGCATAGAATTATTATATAGTATTAGTGCATAGTATTAATATATAGTATTAGTGCACAGTATTATTATACTGTATAGTAATAGTACATAGTATTAATATATAGCAATAGTGCACAGTATTATTATATAGTAGTAGTGCATAGTATTAATATATAGTAATAGTGCACAGTATTATTATATAGTATTAGTTCACAGTATTATTATATAATATTAGTGCACAGTATTATTATATAGTATTAGTGCATAGTATTAATATATAGTAATAGTGCACAGAATTAATATATAGTATTAGTGCACAGTATTATTATATAGTAATAGTGCACAGTATTATTATATAGCAATAGTGCACAGTATTAATATATAGCAATAGTGCACAGTATTATTATATAGTATTAGTGCATAGTATTAATATATAGTAATAGTGCACAGTATTAATATATAGTATTAGTGCACAGTATTATTATATAGTAATAGTGCACAGTATTATTATATAGCAATAGTGCACAGTATTATTATATAGCAATAGTGCACACTATTAATATATAGCAATAGTGCACAGTATTATTATATAGTACTAGAGCACAGTATTATTATATAGCAATAGTGCACAGTATTAATATATAGTAATAGTGCACAGTATTATTATATAGTAATAGTGCACAGTATTATTATACTGTATAGTAATAGTACATAGTATTAATATATAGCAATAGTGCACAGTATTATTATATAGTAGTAGTGCATAGTATTAATATATAATAATAGTGCACAGTATTAATATATAGTATTAGTGCACAGTATTATTATATAGTAATAGTGCACAGTATTATTATATAGCAATAGTGCACAGTATTAATATTTAGCAATAGTGTACAGTATTATTACATAGTACTAGAGCACAGTATTATTATATAGCAATAGTGCACAGTATTAATATATAGTAATAGTGCACAGTATTAATATATAGCAATAGTGCACAGTATTATTATATAGTAGTAGTGCATAGTATTAATATATAGTAATAGTGCATAGTATTATTATATAGTATTAGTGCACAGTATTATTATATAGTATTAGTGCACAGTATTAATATATAGTAATAGTGCACAATATTATTATATAGTATTAGTGCATAGTATTAATATATAGTAATAGTGCACAGTATTAATATATAGTATTAGTGCACAGTATTATTATATAGTAATAGTGCACAGTATTATTATATAGCAATAGTGCACAGTATTAATATATAGCAATAGTGTACAGTATTATTACATAGTACTAGAGCACAGTATTATTATATAGCAATAGTGCACAGTATTAATATATAGTAATAGTGCACAGTATTATTATATAGTAATAGTGCACAGTATTATTATATAGTATTAGTGCATAGTATTAATATATAGTAATAGTGCACAGTATTAATATATAGTATTAGTGCACAGTATTATTATATAGTAATAGTGCACAGTATTATTATATAGTAATAGTGCATAGTATTATTATATAGTATTAGTGCATAGTATTAACATATAGTAATAGTGCACAGTATTAATATATAGTAAGAGTGCATAGTATTATTATATAGTATTAGTGCACAGTATTATTATATAGTAATAGTGCACAGTATTATTATATAGTAATAGTGCATAGTATTATTATATAGTAATAGTGCACAGTAATTTTATATGGTATTAGTGCATAGTATTAATATATAGTAATAGTGCACAGTATTATTATATAGTAGTAGTGCACAGTATTATTATATAGTATTAGTGCATAGTATTAATATATAGTAAGAGTGCACAGTATTATTATATATTATTAGTGCACAGTATTATTATACAGTATTAGTGCATATTATTAATATATAGTAATAGTGCACAGTATTATTGTACAGTAGTAGTGCATAGTATTAATATATAGTAAGAGTGCATAGTATTATTATATAGTATTAGTGCACAGTATTATTATATAGTAATAGTGCACAGTATTATTATATAGTAATAGTGCATAGTATTATTATATAGTATTAGTGCATAGTATTAACATATAGTAATAGTGCACAGTATTAATATATAGTAAGAGTGCATTGTATTATTATATAGTATTAGTGCATAGTATTATTATATAGTAATAGTGCATAGTATTATTATATAGTAATAGTGCACAGTATTATTATATAGTATTAGTGCATAGTATTAATATATAGTAATAGTGCACAGTATTATTATATAGTAGTAGTGCACAGTATTATTATATAGTATTAGTGCATAGTATTAATATATAGTAAGAGTGCACAGTATTATTATATATTAATAGTGCACAGTATTATTATACAGTATTAGTGCATAGTATTAATATATAGTAATAGTGCACAGTATTATTGTACAGTAGTAGTTCATAGTATTAATATATAGTAAGAGTGCATAGTATTATTATATAGTATTAGTGCACAGTATTATTATATAGTAATAGTGCACAGTATTATTATATAGTAATAGTGCATAGTATTATTATATAGTATTAGTGCATAGTATTAACATATAGTAATAGTGCACAGTATTAATATATAGTAAGAGTGCATTGTATTATTATATAGTATTAGTGCATAGTATTATTATATAGTAATAGTGCATAGTATTATTATATAGTAATAGTGCACAGTATTATTATATAGTATTAGTGCATAGTATTAATATATAGTAATAGTGCACAGTATTATTATATAGTAGTAGTGCACAGTATTATTATATAGTATTAGTGCATAGTATTAATATATAGTAAGAGTGCACAGTATTATTATATATTATTAGTGCACAGTATTATTATACAGTATTAGTGCATAGTATTAATATATAGTAATAGTGCACAGTATTATTGTACAGTAGTAGTGCATAGTATTAATATATAGTAATAGTGCACAGTATTATTATATAGTAGTAGTGCCTAGTATTATTATATAGTATTAGTGCATAGTATTAATATATAGTATTAGTGCACAGTATTATTATACTGTATAGTAATAGTACATAGTATTAATATATAGCAATAGTGCACAGTATTATTATATAGTAGTAGTGCATAGTATTAATATATAGTAATAGTGCACAGTATTATTATATAGTATTAGTTCACAGTATTATTATATAATATTAGTGCACAGTATTATTATATAGTATTAGTGCATAGTATTAATATATAGTAATAGTGCACAGTATTAATATATAGTATTAGTGCACAGTATTATTATATAGTACTAGTGCACAGTATTATTATATAGCAATAGTGCACAGTATTAATATATAGCAATAGTGCACAGTATTATTATATAGTATTAGTGCATAGTATTAATATATAGTAATAGTGCACAGTATTAATATATAGTATTAGTGCACAGTATTATTATATAGTAATAGTGCAAAGTATTATTATATAGCAATAGTGCACACTATTAATATATAGCAATAGTGCACAGTATTATTATATAGTATTAGTGCATAGTATTAATATATAGTAATAGTGCACAGTATTAATATATAGTATTAGTGCACAGTATTATTATATAGTAATAGTGCACAGTATTATTATATAGCAATAGTGCACACTATTAATATATAGCAATAGTGCACAGTATTATTATATAGTATTAGTGCATAGTATTAATATATAGTAATAGTGCACAGTATTAATATATAGTATTAGTTGCACAGTATTATTATACAGTAATAGTGCACAGTATTATTACATAACAATAGTGCACAGCATTAATATATAGCAATAGTGCACAGTATTATTATATAGTACTAGAGCACAGTATTATTATATAGCAATAGTGCACAGTATTAATATATAGTAATAGTGCACAGTATTATTATATAGTAATAGTGCACAGTATTATTATATAGTATTAGTGCACAGTATTATTATATAGTAATAGTGCACAGTATTATTATATAGTAATAGTGCACAGTATTATTATATAGTAATAGTGCATAGTATTATTATATAGCATTAGTGCATAGTATTAACATATAGTAATAGTGCACAGTATTAATATATAGTAAGAGTGCATAGTATTATTATATAGTATTAGTGCATAGTATTATTATATAGTAATAGTGCATAGTATGATTATATAGCATTAGTGCATAGTATTAACATATAGTATTAGTGCATAGTATTAATATATAGAATTAGTGCATAGTATTAATATATAGTAATAGTGCACAGTATTAATATATAGTATTAGTGCACAGTATTATTATATAGTAATAGTGCACAGTATTATTATACTGTATAGTAATAGTACATAGTATTAATATATAGCAATAGTGCACAGTATTATTATATAGTAGTAGTGCATAGTATTAATATATAGTAATAGTGCACAGTATTATTATATAGTATTAGTTCACAGTATTATTATATAGTATTTGTGCACAGTATTATTATATAGTATTAGTGCATAGTATTAATATATAGTAATAGTGCACAGTATTAATATATAGTATTAGTGCACAGTATTATTATATAGTAATAGTGCACAGTATTATTATATAGCAATAGTGCACAGTATTAATATATAGCAATAGTGCACAGTATTATTATATAGTATTAGTGCATAGTATTAATATATAGTAATAGTGCACAGTATTAATATATAGTATTAGTGCACAGTATTATTATATAGTAATAGTGCACAGTATTATTATATAGCAATAGTGCACACTATTAATATATAGCAATAGTGCACAGTATTATTATATAGTATTAGTGCATAGTATTAATATATAGTAATAGTGCACAGTATTAATATATAGTATTAGTGCACAGTATTATTATATAGTAATAGTGCACAGTATTATTATATAGTAATAGTGCATAGTATTATTATATAGTATTAGTGCATAGTATTAACATATAGTAATAGTGCACAGTATTAATATATAGTAAGAGTGCATTGTATTATTATATAGTATTAGTGCATAGTATTATTATATAGTAATAGTGCATATTATTATTATATAGTAATAGTGCACAGTATTATTATATGGTGTTAGTGCATAGTATTAATATATAGTAATAGTGCACAGTATTATTATATAGTAGTAGTGCATAGTATTATTATATAGTATTAGTGCATAGTATTAATATATAGTAAGAGTGCACAGTATTATTATATATTATTAGTGCACAGTATTATTATACAGTATTAGTGCATAGTATTAATATATAGTAATAGTGCACAGTATTATTGTACAGTAGTAGTGCATAGTATTAATATATAGTAATAGTGCACAGTATTATTATATAGTAGTAGTGCATAGAATTATTATATAGTATTAGTGCATAGTATTAATATATAGTATTAGTGCACAGTATTATTATACTGTATAGTAATAGTACATAGTATTAATATATAGCAATAGTGCACAGTATTATTATATAGTAGTAGTGCATAGTATTAATATATAGTAATAGTGCACAGTATTATTATATAGTATTAGTTCACAGTATTATTATATAATATTAGTGCACAGTATTATTATATAGTATTAGTGCATAGTATTAATATATAGTAATAGTGCACAGTATTAATATATAGTATTAGTGCACAGTATTATTATATAGTAATAGTGCACAGTATTATTATATAGCAATAGTGCACAGTATTAATATATAGCAATAGTGCACAGTATTATTATATAGTATTAGTGCATAGTATTAATATATAGTAATAGTGCACAGTATTAATATATAGTATTAGTGCACAGTATTATTATATAGTAATAGTGCACAGTATTATTATATAGCAATAGTGCACAGTATTATTATATAGCAATAGTGCACACTATTAATATATAGCAATAGTGCACAGTATTATTATATAGTACTAGAGCACAGTATTATTATATAGCAATAGTGCACAGTATTAATATATAGTAATAGTGCACAGTATTATTATATAGTAATAGTGCACAGTATTATTATACTGTATAGTAATAGTACATAGTATTAATATATAGCAATAGTGCACAGTATTATTATATAGTAGTAGTGCATAGTATTAATATATAATAATAGTGCACAGTATTAATATATAGTATTAGTGCACAGTATTATTATATAGTAATAGTGCACAGTATTATTATATAGCAATAGTGCACAGTATTAATATATAGCAATAGTGTACAGTATTATTACATAGTACTAGAGCACAGTATTATTATATAGCAATAGTGCACAGTATTAATATATAGTAATAGTGCACAGTATTAATATATAGCAATAGTGCACAGTATTATTATATAGTAGTAGTGCATAGTATTAATATATAGTAATAGTGCATAGTATTATTATATAGTATTAGTGCACAGTATTATTATATAGTATTAGTGCACAGTATTAATATATAGTAATAGTGCACAATATTATTATATAGTATTAGTGCATAGTATTAATATATAGTAATAGTGCACAGTATTAATATATAGTATTAGTGCACAGTATTATTATATAGTAATAGTGCACAGTATTATTATATAGCAATAGTGCACAGTATTAATATATAGCAATAGTGTACAGTATTATTACATAGTACTAGAGCACAGTATTATTATATAGCAATAGTGCACAGTATTAATATATAGTAATAGTGCACAGTATTATTATATAGTAATAGTGCACAGTATTATTATATAGTATTAGTGCATAGTATTAATATATAGTAATAGTGCACAGTATTAATATATAGTATTAGTGCACAGTATTATTATATAGTAATAGTGCACAGTATTATTATATAGTAATAGTGCATAGTATTATTATATAGTATTAGTGCATAGTATTAACATATAGTAATAGTGCACAGTATTAATATATAGTAAGAGTGCATAGTATTATTATATAGTATTAGTGCACAGTATTATTATATAGTAATAGTGCACAGTATTATTATATAGTAATAGTGCATAGTATTATTATATAGTAATAGTGCACAGTATTATTATATAGTATTAGTGCATAGTATTAATATATAGTAATAGTGCACAGTATTATTATATAGTAGTAGTGCACAGTATTATTATATAGTATTAGTGCATAGTATTAATATATAGTAAGAGTGCACAGTATTATTATATATTATTAGTGCACAGTATTATTATACAGTATTAGTGCATAGTATTAATATATAGTAATAGTGCACAGTATTATTGTACAGTAGTAGTGCATAGTATTAATATATAGTAAGAGTGCATAGTATTATTATATAGTATTAGTGCACAGTATTATTATATAGTAATAGTGCACAGTATTATTATATAGTAATAGTGCATAGTATTATTATATAGTATTAGTGCATAGTATTAACATATAGTAATAGTGCACAGTATTAATATATAGTAAGAGTGCATTGTATTATTATATAGTATTAGTGCATAGTATTATTATATAGTAATAGTGCATAGTATTATTATATAGTAATAGTGCACAGTATTATTATATAGTATTAGTGCATAGTATTAATATATAGTAATAGTGCACAGTATTATTATATAGTAGTAGTGCACAGTATTATTATATAGTATTAGTGCATAGTATTAATATATAGTAAGAGTGCACAGTATTATTATATATTATTAGTGCACAGTATTATTATACAGTATTAGTGCATAGTATTAATATATAGTAATAGTGCACAGTATTATTGTACAGTAGTAGTTCATAGTATTAATATATAGTAAGAGTGCATAGTATTATTATATAGTATTAGTGCACAGTATTATTATATAGTAATAGTGCACAGTATTATTATATAGTAATAGTGCATAGTATTATTATATAGTATTAGTGCATAGTATTAACATATAGTAATAGTGCACAGTATTAATATATAGTAAGAGTGCATTGTATTATTATATAGTATTAGTGCATAGTATTATTATATAGTAATAGTGCATAGTATTATTATATAGTAATAGTGCACAGTATTATTATATAGTATTAGTGCATAGTATTAATATATAGTAATAGTGCACAGTATTATTATATAGTAGTAGTGCACAGTATTATTATATAGTATTAGTGCATAGTATTAATATATAGTAAGAGTGCACAGTATTATTATATATTATTAGTGCACAGTATTATTATACAGTATTAGTGCATAGTATTAATATATAGTAATAGTGCACAGTATTATTGTACAGTAGTAGTGCATAGTATTAATATATAGTAATAGTGCACAGTATTATTATATAGTAGTAGTGCCTAGTATTATTATATAGTATTAGTGCATAGTATTAATATATAGTATTAGTGCACAGTATTATTATACTGTATAGTAATAGTACATAGTATTAATATATAGCAATAGTGCACAGTATTATTATATAGTAGTAGTGCATAGTATTAATATATAGTAATAGTGCACAGTATTATTATATAGTATTAGTTCACAGTATTATTATATAATATTAGTGCACAGTATTATTATATAGTATTAGTGCATAGTATTAATATATAGTAATAGTGCACAGTATTAATATATAGTATTAGTGCACAGTATTATTATATAGTACTAGTGCACAGTATTATTATATAGCAATAGTGCACAGTATTAATATATAGCAATAGTGCACAGTATTATTATATAGTATTAGTGCATAGTATTAATATATAGTAATAGTGCACAGTATTAATATATAGTATTAGTGCACAGTATTATTATATAGTAATAGTGCAAAGTATTATTATATAGCAATAGTGCACACTATTAATATATAGCAATAGTGCACAGTATTATTATATAGTATTAGTGCATAGTATTAATATATAGTAATAGTGCACAGTATTAATATATAGTATTAGTGCACAGTATTATTATATAGTAATAGTGCACAGTATTATTATATAGCAATAGTGCACACTATTAATATATAGCAATAGTGCACAGTATTATTATATAGTATTAGTGCATAGTATTAATATATAGTAATAGTGCACAGTATTAATATATAGTATTAGTTGCACAGTATTATTATGCAGTAATAGTGCACAGTATTATTATATAGTAATAGTGCATAGTATTATTATATAGCATTAGTGCACAGTATTATTATATAGTAAGAGTGCATAGTATTATTATATAGTATTAGTGCACAGTATTATTATATAGTAATAGTGCACAGTATTATTATATAGTAATAGTGCATAGTATTATTATATAGTATTAGTGCATAGTATTAACATATAGTAATAGTGCACAGTATTAATATATAGTAAGAGTGCATTGTATTATTATATAGTATTAGTGCATAGTATTATTATATAGTAATAGTGCATAGTATTATTATATAGTAATAGTGCACAGTATTATTATATAGTATTAGTGCATAGTATTAATATATAGTAATAGTGCACAGTATTATTATATAGTAGTAGTGCACAGTATTATTATATAGTATTAGTGCATAGTATTAATATATAGTAAGAGTGCACAGTATTATTATATATTATTAGTGCACAGTATTATTATACAGTATTAGTGCATAGTATTAATATATAGTAATAGTGCACAGTATTATTGTACAGTAGTAGTTCATAGTATTAATATATAGTAAGAGTGCATAGTATTATTATATAGTATTAGTGCACAGTATTATTATATAGTAATAGTGCACAGTATTATTATATAGTAATAGTGCATAGTATTATTATATAGTATTAGTGCATAGTATTAACATATAGTAATAGTGCACAGTATTAATATATAGTAAGAGTGCATTGTATTATTATATAGTATTAGTGCATAGTATTATTATATAGTAATAGTGCATAGTATTATTATATAGTAATAGTGCACAGTATTATTATATAGTATTAGTGCATAGTATTAATATATAGTAATAGTGCACAGTATTAATATATAGTAATAGTGCACAGTATTATTATATAGTAGTAGTGCACAGTATTATTATATAGTATTAGTGCATAGTATTAATATATAGTAAGAGTGCACAGTATTATTATACTGTATAGTAATAGTACATAGTATTAATATATAGCAATAGTGCACAGTATTATTATATAGTAGTAGTGCATAGTATTAATATATAGTAATAGTGCACAGTATTATTATATAGTATTAGTTCACAGTATTATTATATAATATTAGTGCACAGTATTATTATATAGTATTAGTGCATAGTATTAATATATAGTAATAGTGCACAGTATTATTATATAGTATTAGTGCATAGTATTAATATATAGTAAGAGTGCACAGTATTATTATATATTATTAGTGCACAGTATTATTATACAGTATTAGTGCATAGTATTAATATATAGTAATAGTGCACAGTATTATTATATAGTAATAGTGCATAGTATTATTATATAGCATTAGTGCATAGTATTAACATATAGTAATAGTGCACAGTATTAATATATAGTAAGAGTGCATAGTATTATTATATAGTATTAGTGCATAGTATTATTATATAGTAATAGTGCACAGTATTATTATATAGTAATAGTGCACAGTATTATTATACAGTATTAGTGCATAGTATTAATATATAGTAATAGTGCACAGTATTATTGTACAGTAGTAGTGCATAGTATTAATATATAGTAATAGTGCACAGTATTATTATATAGTAGTAGTGCATAGTATTATTATATAGTATTAGTGCATAGTATTAATATATAGTATTAGTGCACAGTATTATTATACTGTATAGTAATAGTACATAGTATTAATATATAGCAATAGTGCACAGTATTATTATATAGTAGTAGTGCATAGTATTAATATATAGTAATAGTGCACAGTATTATTATATAGTATTAGTTCACAGTATTATTATATAATATTAGTGCACAGTATTATTATATAGTATTAGTGCATAGTATTAATATATAGTAATAGTGCACAGTATTAATATATAGTATTAGTGCACAGTATTATTATATAGTACTAGTGCACAGTATTATTATATAGCAATAGTGCACAGTATTAATATATAGCAATAGTGCACAGTATTATTATATAGTATTAGTGCATAGTATTAATATATAGTAATAGTGCACAGTATTAATATATAGTATTAGTGCACAGTATTATTATATAGTAATAGTGCACAGTATTATTATATAGCAATAGTGCACACTATTAATATATAGCAATAGTGCACAGTATTATTATATAGTATTAGTGCATAGTATTAATATATAGTAATAGTGCACAGTATTAATATATAGTATTAGTTGCACAGTATTATTATATAGTAATAGTGCACAGTATTATTACATAACAATAGTGCACAGCATTAATATATAGCAATAGTGCACAGTATTATTATATAGTACTAGAGCACAGTATTATTATATAGCAATAGTGCACAGTATTAATATATAGTAATAGTGCACAGTATTATTATATAGTAATAGTGCACAGTATTATTATATAGTATTAGTGCACAGTATTATTATATAGTAATAGTGCACAGTATTATTATATAGTAATAGTGCATAGTATTATTATATAGCATTAGTGCATAGTATTAACATATAGTAATAGTGCACAGTATTAATATATAGTAAGAGTGCATAGTATTATAATATAGTATTAGTGCATAGTATTATTATATAGTAATAGTGCACAGTATTATTATATAGTAATAGTGCACAGTATTATTATATAGTAATAGTGCATAGTATTAATATATAGTAATAGTGCATAGTATTATCATATAGTATTAGTGCATAGTATTAATATATAGTAATAGTGCACAGTATTATTATATAGTAGTAGTGCACAGTATTATTATATAGTAATAGTGCACAGTATTATTATATAGTAATAGTGCATAGTATTATTATATAGTATTAGTGCATAGTATTAACATTTAGTAATAGTGCACAGTATTAATATATAGTAAGAGTGCATAGTATTATTATATAGTATTAGTGCACAGTATTATTATATAGTAATAGTGCACAGTATTATTATATAGTAATAGTGCATAGTATTATTATATAGCATTAGTGCACAGTATTATTATATAGTAAGAGTGCATAGTATTATTATATAGTATTAGTGCACAGTATTATTATATAGTAATAGTGCACAGTATTATTATATAGTAATAGTGCATAGTATTATTATATAGTATTAGTGCATAGTATTAACATATAGTAATAGTGCACAGTATTAATATATAGTAAGAGTGCATTGTATTATTATATAGTATTAGTGCATAGTATTGTTATATAGTAATAGTGCATAGTATTATTATATAGTAATAGTGCACAGTATTATTATATAGTATTAGTGCATAGTATTAATATATAGTAATAGTGCACAGTATTATTATATAGTAGTAGTGCACAGTATTATTATATAGTATTAGTGCATAGTATTAATTTATAGTAAGAGTGCACAGTATTATTATATATTATTAGTGCACAGTATTATTATACAGTATTAGTGCATAGTATTAATATATAGTAATAGTGCACAGTATTATTGTACAGTAGTAGTTCATAGTATTAATATATAGTAAGAGTGCATAGTATTATTATATAGTATTAGTGCACAGTATTATTATATAGTAATAGTGCACAGTATTATTATATAGTAATAGTGCATAGTATTATTATATAGTATTAGTGCATAGTATTAACATATAGTAATAGTGCACAGTATTAATATATAGTAAGACTGCATTGTATTATTATATAGTATTAGTGCATAGTATTATTATATAGTAATAGTGCATAGTATTATTATATAGTAATAGTGCACAGTATTATTATATAGTATTAGTGCATAGTATTAATATATAGTAATAGTGCACAGTATTATTATATAGTAGTAGTGCACAGTATTATTATATAGTATTAGTGCATAGTATTAATATATAGTAAGAGTGCACAGTATTATTATATATTATTAGTGCACAGTATTATTATACAGTATTAGTGCATAGTATTAATATATAGTAATAGTGCACAGTATTATTGTACAGTAGTAGTGCATAGTATTAATATATAGTAATAGTGCACAGTATTATTATATAGTATTAGTTCACAGTATTATTATATAATATTAGTGCACAGTATTATTATATAGTATTAGTGCATAGTAATAATATATAGTAATAGTGCACAGTATTAATATATAGTATTAGTGCACAGTATTATTATATAGTAATAGTGCACATTATTATTATATAGCAATAGTGCACAGTATTAATATATAGCAATAGTGCACAGTATTATTATATAGTATTAGTGCATAGTATTAATATATAGTAATAGTGCACAGTATTAATATATAGTATTAGTGCACAATATTATTATATAGTAATAGTGCACAGTATTATTATATAGCAATAGTGCACACTATTAATATATAGCAATAGTGCACAGTATTATTATATAGTATTAGTGCATAGTATTAATATATAGTAATAGTGCACAGTATTAATATATAGTATTAGTGCACAGTATTATTATATAGTAATAGTGCACAGTATTATTATATAACAATAGTGCACAGCATTAATATATAGCAATAGTGCACAGTATTATTATATAGTACTAGAGCACAGTATTATTATATAGCAATAGTGCACAGTATTAATATATAGTAATAGTGCACAGTATTATTATATAGTAATAGTGCACAGTATTATTATATAGTATTAGTGCACAGTATTATTATATAGTAATAGTGCACAGTATTATTATATAGTAATAGTGCATAGTATTATTATATAGCATTAGTGCATAGTATTAACATATAGTAATAGTGCACAGTATTAATATATAGTAAGAGTGCATAGTATTATTATATAGTATTAGTGCATAGTATTATTATATAGTAATAGAGCACAGTATTATTATATAGTAATAGTGCACAGTATTATTATATAGTATTAGTGCATAGTATTAATATATAGTATTAGTGCATAGTATTAATATATAGTAATAGTGCACAGTATTAATATATAGTATTAGTGCACAGTATTATTATATAGTAATAGTGCACAGTATTATTATACTGTATAGTAATAGTACATAGTATTAATATATAGCAATAGTGCACAGTATTATTATATAGTAGTAGTGCATAGTATTAATATATAGTAATAGTGCACAGTATTATTATATAGTATTAGTTCACAGTATTATTATATAGTATTAGTGCACAGTATTATTATATAGTATTAGTGCATAGTATTAATATATAGTAATAGTGCACAGTATTAATATATAGTATTAGTGCATAGTATTAATATATAGTAATAGTGCACAGTATTAATATATAGTATTAGTGCACAGTATTATTATATAGTAATAGTGCACAGTATTATTATATAGCAATAGTGCACACTATTAATATATAGCAATAGTGCACAGTATTTTTATATAGTATTAGTGCATAGTATTAATATATAGTAATAGTGCACAGTATTAATATATAGTATTAGTGCACAGTATTATTATATAGTAATAGTGCACAGTATTATTATATAGTAATAGTGCATAGTATTATTATATAGTATTAGTGCATAGTATTAACATATAGTAATAGTGCACAGTATTAATATATAGTAAGAGTGCATTGTATTATTATATAGTATTAGTGCATAGTATTATTATATAGTAATAGTGCATATTATTATTATATAGTAATAGTGCACAGTATTATCATATAGTATTAGTGCATAGTATTAATATATAGTAATAGTGCACAGTATTATTATATAGTAGTAGTGCACAGTATTATTATATAGTAATAGTGCACAGTATTATTATATAGTAATAGTGCACAGTATTATTATATAGTATTAGTGCACAGTATTATTATATAGTAATAGTGCACAGTATTATTATATAGTAATAGTGCATAGTATTATTATATAGTATTAGTGCATAGTATTAACATATAGTAATAGTGCACAATATTAATATATAGTAAGAGTGCATTGTATTATTATATAGTATTAGTGCATAGTATTATTATATAGTAATAGTGCATAGTATTATTATATAGTAATAGTGCACAGTATTATTATATAGTATTAGTGCATAGTATTAATATATAGTAATAGTGCACAGTATTATTATATAGTAGTAGTGCACAGTATTATTATATAGTATTAGTGCATAGTATTAATATATAGTAAGAGTGCACAGTATTATTATATATTATTAGTGCACAGTATTATTATACAGTATTAGTGCATAGTATTAATATATAGTAATAGTGCACAGTATTATTGTACAGTAGTAGTTCATAGTATTAATATATAGTAAGAGTGCATAGTATTATTATATAGTATTAGTGCACAGTATTATTATATAGTAATAGTGCACAGTATTATTATATAGTAATAGTGCATAGTATTATTATATAGTATTAGTGCATAGTATTAACATATAGTAATAGTGCACAGTATTAATATATAGTAAGAGTGCATTGTATTATTATATAGTATTAGTGCATAGTATTATTATATAGTAATAGTGCATAGTATTATTATATAGTAATAGTGCACAGTATTATTATATAGTATTAGTGCATAGTATTAATATATAGTAATAGTGCACAGTATTATTATATAGTAGTAGTGCACAGTATTATTATATAGTATTAGTGCATAGTATTAATATATAGTAAGAGTGCACAGTATTATTATATATTATTAGTGCACAGTATTATTATACAGTATTAGTGCATAGTATTAATATATAGTAATAGTGCACAGTATTATTGTACAGTAGTAGTGCATAGTATTAATATATAGTAATAGTGCACAGTATTATTATATAGTAGTAGTGCATAGTATTATTATATAGTATTAGTGCATAGTATTAATATATAGTATTAGTGCACAGTATTATTATACTGTATAGTAATAGTACATAGTATTAATATATAGCAATAGTGCACAGTATTATTATATAGTAGTAGTGCATAGTATTAATATATAGTAATAGTGCACAGTATTACTATATAGTATTAGTTCACAGTATTATTATATAATATTAGTGCACAGTATTATTATATAGTATTAGTGCATAGTATTAATATATAGTAATAGTGCACAGTATTAATATATAGTATTAGTGCACAGTATTATTATATAGTACTAGTGCACAGTATTATTATATAGCAATAGTGCACAGTATTAATATATAGCAATAGTGCACAGTATTATTATATAGTATTAGTGCATAGTATTAATATATAGTAATAGTGCACAGTATTAATATATATTATTAGTGCACAGTATTATTATATAGTAATAGTGCACAGTATTATTATATAGCAATAGTGCACACTATTAATATATAGCAATAGTGCACAGTATTATTATATAGTATTAGTGCATAGTATTAATATATAGTAATAGTGCACAGTATTAATATATAGTATTAGTTGCACAGTATTATTATATAGTAATAGTGCACAGTATTATTATATAGTAGTAGTGCACAGTATTATTATATAGTATTAGTGCATAGTATTAATATATAGTAAGAGTGCACAGTATTATTATATATTATTAGTGCACAGTATTATTATACAGTATTAGTGCATAGTATTAATATATAGTAATAGTGCACAGTATTATTGTACAGTAGTAGTGCATAGTATTAATATATAGTAATAGTGCACAGTATTATTATATAGTAGTAGTGCATAGTATTATTATATAGTATTAGTGCATAGTATTAATATATAGTATTAGTGCACAGTATTATTATACTGTATAGTAATAGTACATAGTATTAATATATAGCAATAGTGCACAGTATTATTATATAGTAGTAGTGCATAGTATTAATATATAGTAATAGTGCACAGTATTATTATATAGTATTAGTTCACAGTATTATTATATAATATTAGTGCACAGTATTATTATATAGTATTAGTGCATAGTATTAATATATAGTAATAGTGCACAGTATTATTATATAGTATTAGTTCACAGTATTATTATATAATATTAGTGCACAGTATTATTATATAGTATTAGTGCATAGTAATAATATATAGTATTAGTGCACAATATTATTATATAGTAATAGTGCACAGTATTATTATATAGCAATAGTGCACTCTATTAATATATAGCAATAGTGCACAGTATTAATATATAGTAATAGTGCAAAGTATTAATATATAGTATTAGTGCACAGTATTATTATATAGTAATAGTGCACAGTATTATTATATAACAATAGTGCACAGCATTAATATATAGCAATAGTGCACAGTATTATTATATAGTACTAGAGCACAGTATTATTATATAGCAATAGTGCACAGTATTAATATATAGTAATAGTGCACAGTATTATTATATAGTAATAGTGCACAGTATTATTATATAGTATTAGTGCACAGTATTATTATATAGTAATAGTGCACAGTATTATTATATAGTAATAGTGCATAGTATTATTATATAGCATTAGTGCATAGTATTAACATATAGTAATAGTGCACAGTATTAATATATAGTAAGAGTGCATAGTATTATTATATAGTATTAGTGCATAGTATTATTATATAGTAATAGAGCACAGTATTATTATATAGTAATAGTGCACAGTATTATTATATAGTATTAGTGCATAGTATTAATATATAGTATTAGTGCATAGTATTAATATATAGTAATAGTGCACAGTATTAATATATAGTATTAGTGCACAGTATTATTATATAGTAATAGTGCACAGTATTATTATACTGTATAGTAATAGTACATAGTATTAATATATAGCAATAGTGCACAGTATTATTATATAGTAGTAGTGCATAGTATTAATATATAGTAATAGTGCACAGTATTATTATATAGTATTAGTTCACAGTATTATTATATAGTATTAGTGCACAGTATTATTATATAGTATTAGTGCATAGTATTAATATATAGTAATAGTGCACAGTATTAATATATAGTATTAGTGCATAGTATTAATATATAGTAATAGTGCACAGTATTAATATATAGTATTAGTGCACAGTATTATTATATAGTAATAGTGCACAGTATTATTATATAGCAATAGTGCACACTATTAATATATAGCAATAGTGCACAGTATTTTTATATAGTATTAGTGCATAGTATTAATATATAGTAATAGTGCACAGTATTAATATATAGTATTAGTGCACAGTATTATTATATAGTAATAGTGCACAGTATTATTATATAGTAATAGTGCATAGTATTATTATATAGTATTAGTGCATAGTATTAACATATAGTAATAGTGCACAGTATTAATATATAGTAAGAGTGCATTGTATTATTATATAGTATTAGTGCATAGTATTATTATATAGTAATAGTGCATATTATTATTATATAGTAATAGTGCACAGTATTATCATATAGTATTAGTGCATAGTATTAATATATAGTAATAGTGCACAGTATTATTATATAGTAGTAGTGCACAGTATTATTATATAGTAATAGTGCACAGTATTATTATATAGTAATAGTGCATAGTATTATTATATAGTATTAGTGCATAGTATTAACATATAGTAATAGTGCACAGTATTAATATATAGTAAGAGTGCATAGTATTATTATATAGTATTAGTGCACAGTATTATTATATAGTAATAGTGCACAGTATTATTATATAGTAATAGTGCATAGTATTATTATATAGTATTAGTGCATAGTATTAACATATAGTAATAGTGCACAGTATTAATATATAGTAAGAGTGCATTGTATTATTATATAGTATTAGTGCATAGTATTATTATATAGTAATATTGCATAGTATTATTATATAGTAATAGTGCACAGTATTATTATATAGTATTAGTGCATAGTATTAATATATAGTAATAGTGCACAGTATTATTATATAGTAGTAGTGCACAGTATTATTATATAGTATTAGTGCATAGTATTAATATATAGTAAGAGTGCACAGTATTATTATATATTATTAGTGCACAGTATTATTATACAGTATTAGTGCATAGTATTAATATATAGTAATAGTGCACAGTATTATTGTACAGTAGTAGTTCATAGTATTAATATATAGTAAGAGTGCATAGTATTATTATATAGTATTAGTGCACAGTATTATTATATAGTAATAGTGCACAGTATTATTATATAGTAATAGTGCATAGTATTATTATATAGTATTAGTGCATAGTATTAACATATAGTAATAGTGCACAGTATTAATATATAGTAAGAGTGCATTGTATTATTATATAGTATTAGTGCATAGTATTATTATATAGTAATAGTGCATAGTATTATTATATAGTAATAGTGCACAGTATTATTATATAGTATTAGTGCATAGTATTAATATATAGTAATAGTGCACAGTATTATTATATAGTAGTAGTGCACAGTATTATTATATAGTATTAGTGCATAGTATTAATATATAGTAAGAGTGCACAGTATTATTATATATTATTAGTGCACAGTATTATTATACAGTATTAGTGCATAGTATTAATATATAGTAATAGTGCACAGTATTATTGTACAGTAGTAGTGCATAGTATTAATATATAGTAATAGTGCACAGTATTATTATATAGTTTTAGTGCATAGTATTATTATATAGTATTAGTGCATAGTATTAATATATAGTATTAGTGCACAGTATTATTATACTGTATAGTAATAGTACATAGTATTAATATATAGCAATAGTGCACAGTATTATTATATAGTAGTAGTGCATAGTATTAATATATAGTAATAGTGCACAGTATTATTATATAGTATTAGTTCACAGTATTATTATATAATATTAGTGCACAGTATTATTATATAGTATTAGTGCATAGTATTAATATATAGTAATAGTGCACAGTATTAATATATAGTATTAGTGCACAGTATTATTATATAGTACTAGTGCACAGTATTATTATATAGCAATAGTGCACAGTATTAATATATAGCAATAGTGCACAGTATTATTATATAGTATTAGTGCATAGTATTAATATATAGTAATAGTGCACAGTATTAATATATAGTATTAGTGCACAGTATTATTATATAGTAATAGTGCACAGTATTATTATATAGCAATAGTGCACACTATTAATATATAGCAATAGTGCACAGTATTATTATATAGTATTAGTGCATAGTATTAATATATAGTAATAGTGCACAGTATTAATATATAGTATTAGTTGCACAGTATTATTATATAGTAATAGTGCACAGTATTATTACATAACAATAGTGCACAGCATTAATATATAGCAATAGTGCACAGTATTATTATATAGTACTAGAGCACAGTATTATTATATAGCAATAGTGCACAGTATTAATATATAGTAATAGTGCACAGTATTATTATATAGTAATAGTGCACAGTATTATTATATAGTATTAGTGCACAGTATTATTATATAGTAATAGTGCACAGTATTATTATATAGTAATAGTGCATAGTATTATTATATAGCATTAGTGCATAGTATTAACATATAGTAATAGTGCACAGTATTAATATATAGTAAGAGTGCATAGTATTATTATATAGTATTAGTGCATGGTATTATTATATAGTAATAGTGCACAGTATTATTATATAGTAATAGTGCATAGTATTATTATATAGCATTAGTGCATAGTATTAACATATAGTAATAGTGCACAGTATTAATATATAGTAAGAGTGCATAGTATTATTATATAGTATTAGTGCATAGTATTATTATATAGTAATAGTGCATAGTATTATTATATAGCATTAGTGCATAGTATTAACATATAGTATTAGTGCATAGTATTAATATATAGAATTAGTGCATAGTATTAATATATAGTAATAGTGCACAGTATTAATATATAGTATTAGTGCACAGTATTATTATATAGTAATAGTGCACAGTATTATTATACTGTATAGTAATAGTACATAGTATTAATATATAGCAATAGTGCACAGTATTATTATATAGTAGTAGTGCATAGTATTAATATATAGTAATAGTGCACAGTATTATTATATAGTATTAGTTCACAGTATTATTATATAGTATTTGTGCACAGTATTATTATATAGTAACAGTGCACAGTATTAATATATAGTATTAGTGCACAGTATTATTATATAGTAATAGTGCACAGTATTATTATATAGCAATAGTGCACAGTATTAATATATAGCAATAGTGTACAGTATTATTACATAGTACTAGAGCACAGTATTATTATATAGCAATAGTGCACAGTATTAATATATAGTAATAGTGCACAGTATTATTATATAGTAATAGTGCACAGTATTATTATATAGTATTAGTGCATAGTATTAATATATAGTAATAGTGCACAGTATTAATATATAGTATTAGTGCACAGTATTATTATATAGTAATAGTGCACAGTATTATTATATAGTAATAGTGCATAGTATTATTATATAGCATTAGTGCATAGTATTAACATATAGTAATAGTGCACAGTATTAATATATAGTAAGAGTGCATAGTATTATTATATAGTATTAGTGCATAGTATTATTATATAGTAATAGAGCACAGTATTATTATATAGTAATAGTGCACAGTATTATTATATAGTATTAGTGCATAGTATTAATATATAGTATTAGTGCATAGTATTAATATATAGTAATAGTGCACAGTATTAATATATAGTATTAGTGCACAGTATTATTATATAGTAATAGTGCACAGTATTATTATACTGTATAGTAATAGTACATAGTATTAATATATAGCAATAGTGCACAGTATTATTATATAGTAGTAGTGCATAGTATTAATATATAGTAATAGTGCACAGTATTATTATATAGTATTAGTTCACAGTATTATTATATAGTATTAGTGCACAGTATTATTATATAGTATTAGTGCATAGTATTAATATATAGTAATAGTGCACAGTATTAATATATAGTATTAGTGCATAGTATTAATATATAGTAATAGTGCACAGTATTAATATATAGTATTAGTGCACAGTATTATTATATAGTAATAGTGCACAGTATTATTATATAGCAATAGTGCACACTATTAATATATAGCAATAGTGCACAGTATTTTTATATAGTATTAGTGCATAGTATTAATATATAGTAATAGTGCACAGTATTAATATATAGTATTAGTGCACAGTATTATTATATAGTAATAGTGCACAGTATTATTATATAGTAATAGTGCATAGTATTATTATATAGTATTAGTGCATAGTATTAACATATAGTAATAGTGCACAGTATTAATATATAGTAAGAGTGCATTGTATTATTATATAGTATTAGTGCATAGTATTATTATATAGTAATAGTGCATATTATTATTATATAGTAATAGTGCACAGTATTATCATATAGTATTAGTGCATAGTATTAATATATAGTAATAGTGCACAGTATTATTATATAGTAGTAGTGCACAGTATTATTATATAGTAATAGTGCACAGTATTATTATATAGTAATAGTGCATAGTATTATTATATAGTATTAGTGCATAGTATTAACATATAGTAATAGTGCACAGTATTAATATATAGTAAGAGTGCATAGTATTATTATATAGTATTAGTGCACAGTATTATTATATAGTAATAGTGCACAGTATTATTATATAGTAATAGTGCATAGTATTATTATATAGTATTAGTGCATAGTATTAACATATAGTAATAGTGCACAGTATTAATATATAGTAAGAGTGCATTGTATTATTATATAGTATTAGTGCATAGTATTATTATATAGTAATATTGCATAGTATTATTATATAGTAATAGTGCACAGTATTATTATATAGTATTAGTGCATAGTATTAATATATAGTAATAGTGCACAGTATTATTATATAGTAGTAGTGCACAGTATTATTATATAGTATTAGTGCATAGTATTAATATATAGTAAGAGTGCACAGTATTATTATATATTATTAGTGCACAGTATTATTATACAGTATTAGTGCATAGTATTAATATATAGTAATAGTGCACAGTATTATTGTACAGTAGTAGTTCATAGTATTAATATATAGTAAGAGTGCATAGTATTATTATATAGTATTAGTGCACAGTATTATTATATAGTAATAGTGCACAGTATTATTATATAGTAATAGTGCATAGTATTATTATATAGTATTAGTGCATAGTATTAACATATAGTAATAGTGCACAGTATTAATATATAGTAAGAGTGCATTGTATTATTATATAGTATTAGTGCATAGTATTATTATATAGTAATAGTGCATAGTATTATTATATAGTAATAGTGCACAGTATTATTATATAGTATTAGTGCATAGTATTAATATATAGTAATAGTGCACAGTATTATTATATAGTAGTAGTGCACAGTATTATTATATAGTATTAGTGCATAGTATTAATATATAGTAAGAGTGCACAGTATTATTATATATTATTAGTGCACAGTATTATTATACAGTATTAGTGCATAGTATTAATATATAGTAATAGTGCACAGTATTATTGTACAGTAGTAGTGCATAGTATTAATATATAGTAATAGTGCACAGTATTATTATATAGTAGTAGTGCATAGTATTATTATATAGTATTAGTGCATAGTATTAATATATAGTATTAGTGCACAGTATTATTATACTGTATAGTAATAGTACATAGTATTAATATATAGCAATAGTGCACAGTATTATTATATAGTAGTAGTGCATAGTATTAATATATAGTAATAGTGCACAGTATTATTATATAGTATTAGTTCACAGTATTATTATATAATATTAGTGCACAGTATTATTATATAGTATTAGTGCATAGTATTAATATATAGTAATAGTGCACAGTATTAATATATAGTATTAGTGCACAGTATTATTATATAGTACTAGTGCACAGTATTATTATATAGCAATAGTGCACAGTATTAATATATAGCAATAGTGCACAGTATTATTATATAGTATTAGTGCATAGTATTAATATATAGTAATAGTGCACAGTATTAATATATAGTATTAGTGCACAGTATTATTATATAGTAATAGTGCACAGTATTATTATATAGCAATAGTGCACACTATTAATATATAGCAATAGTGCACAGTATTATTATATAGTATTAGTGCATAGTATTAATATATAGTAATAGTGCACAGTATTAATATATAGTAATAGTGCACAGTATTATTATATAGTAATAGTGCACAGTATTATTATATAGTATTAGTGCACAGTATTATTATATAGTAATAGTGCACAGTATTATATAGTAATAGTGCATAGTATTATTATATAGCATTAGTGCATAGTATTAACATATAGTAATAGTGCACAGTATTAATATATAGTAAGAGTGCATAGTATTATTATATAGTATTAGTGCATAGTATTATTATATAGTAATAGTGCACAGTATTATTATATAGTAATAGTGCATAGTATTATTATATAGCATTAGTGCATAGTATTAACATATAGTAATAGTGCACAGTATTAATATATAGTAAGAGTGCATAGTATTATTATATAGTATTAGTGCATAGTATTATTATATAGTAATAGTGCATAGTATTATTATATAGCATTAGTGCATAGTATTAACATATAGTATTAGTGCATAGTATTAATATATAGAATTAGTGCATAGTATTAATATATAGTAATAGTGCACAGTATTAATATATAGTATTAGTGCACAGTATTATTATATAGTAATAGTGCACAGTATTATTATACTGTATAGTAATAGTACATAGTATTAATATATAGCAATAGTGCACAGTATTATTATATAGTAGTAGTGCATAGTATTAATATATAGTAATAGTGCACAGTATTATTATATAGTATTAGTTCACAGTATTATTATATAGTATTTGTGCACAGTATTATTATATAGTATTAGTGCATAGTATTAATATATAGTAATAGTGCACAGTATTAATATATAGTATTAGTGCACAGTATTATTATATAGTAATAGTGCACAGTATTATTATATAGCAATAGTGCACAGTATTAATATATAGCAATAGTGCACAGTATTATTATATAGTATTAGTGCATAGTATTAATATATAGTAATAGTGCACAGTATTAATATATAGTATTAGTGCACAGTATTATTATATAGTAATAGTGCACAGTATTATTATATAGCAATAGTGCACACTATTAATATATAGCAATAGTGCACAGTATTATTATATAGTATTAGTGCATAGTATTAATATATAGTAATAGTGCACAGTATTAATATATAGTATTAGTGCACAGTATTATTATATAGTAATAGTGCACAGTATTATTATATAGTAATAGTGCATAGTATTATTATATAGTATTAGTGCATAGTATTAACATATAGTAATAGTGCACAGTATTAATATATAGTAAGAGTGCATTGTATTATTATATAGTATTAGTGCATAGTATTATTATATAGTAATAGTGCATATTATTATTATATAGTAATAGTGCACAGTATTATTATATAGTATTAGTGCATAGTATTAATAAATAGTAATAGTGCACAGTATTATTATATAGTAGTAGTGCATAGTATTATTATATAGTATTAGTGCATAGTATTAATATATAGTAAGAGTGCACAGTATTATTATATATTATTAGTGCACAGTATTATTATACAGTATTAGTGCATAGTATTAATATATAGTAATAGTGCACAGTATTATTGTACAGTAGTAGTGCATAGTATTAATATATAGTAATAGTGCACAGTATTATTATATAGTAGTAGTGCATAGAATTATTATATAGTATTAGTGCATAGTATTAATATATAGTATTAGTGCACAGTATTATTATATAGCAATAGTGCACAGTATTAATATATAGCAATAGTGCACAGTATTATTATATAGTATTAGTGCATAGTATTAATATATAGTAATAGTGCACAGTATTAATATATAGTATTAGTGCACAGTATTATTATATAGTAATAGTGCACAGTATTATTATATAGCAATAGTGCACAGTATTATTATATAGCAATAGTGCACACTATTAATATATAGCAATAGTGCACAGTATTATTATATAGTACTAGAGCACAGTATTATTATATAGCAATAGTGCACAGTATTAATATATAGTAATAGTGCACAGTATTATTATATAGTAATAGTGCACAGTATTATTATACTGTATAGTAATAGTACATAGTATTAATATATAGCAATAGTGCACAGTATTATTATATAGTAGTAGTGCATAGTATTAATATATAATAATAGTGCACAGTATTAATATATAGTATTAGTGCACAGTATTATTATATAGTAATAGTGCACAGTATTATTATATAGCAATAGTGCACAGTATTAATATATAGCAATAGTGTACAGTATTATTACATAGTACTAGAGCACAGTATTATTATATAGCAATAGTGCACAGTATTAATATATAGTAATAGTGCACAGTATTAATATATAGCAATAGTGCACAGTATTATTATATAGTAGTAGTGCATAGTATTAATATATAGTAATAGTGCATAGTATTATTATATAGTATTAGTGCACAGTATTATTATATAGTATTAGTGCATAGTATTAATATATAGTAATAGTGCACAATATTATTATATAGTATTAGTGCATAGTATTAATATATAGTAACAGTGCACAGTATTAATATATAGTATTAGTGCACAGTATTATTATATAGTAATAGTGCACAGTATTATTATATAGCAATAGTGCACAGTATTAATATATAGCAATAGTGTACAGTATTATTACATAGTACTAGAGCACAGTATTATTATATAGCAATAGTGCACAGTATTAATATATAGTAATAGTGCACAGTATTATTATATAGTAATAGTGCACAGTATTATTATATAGTATTAGTGCATAGTATTAATATATAGTAATAGTGCACAGTATTAATATATAGTATTAGTGCACAGTATTATTATATAGTAATAGTGCACAGTATTATTATATAGTAATAGTGCATAGTATTATTATATAGTATTAGTGCATAGTATTAATATATAGTAATAGTGCACAGTATTATTATATAGTAATAGTGCATAGTATTATTATATAGTATTAGTGCACAGTATTATTATATAGTATTAGTGCACAGTATTAATATATAGTAATAGTGCACAATATTATTATATAGTATTAGTGCATAGTATTAATATATAGTAACAGTGCACAGTATTAATATATAGTATTAGTGCACAGTATTATTATATAGTAATAGTGCACAGTATTATTATATAGCAATAGTGCACAGTATTAATATATAGCAATAGTGTACAGTATTATTACATAGTACTAGAGCACAGTATTATTATATAGCAATAGTGCACAGTATTAATATATAGTAATAGTGCACAGTATTATTATATAGTAATAGTGCACAGTATTATTATATAGTATTAGTGCATAGTATTAATATATAGTAATAGTGCACAGTATTAATATATAGTATTAGTGCACAGTATTATTATATAGTAATAGTGCACAGTATTATTATATAGTAATAGTGCATAGTATTATTATATAGTATTAGTGCATAGTATTAATATATAGTAATAGTGCACAGTATTATTATATAGTAGTAGTGCACAGTATTATTATATAGTATTAGTGCATAGTATTAATATATAGTAAGAGTGCACAGTATTATTATATATTATTAGTGCACAGTATTATTATACAGTATTAGTGCATAGTATTAATATATAGTAATAGTGCACAGTATTATTGTACAGTAGTAGTGCATAGTATTAATATATAGTAAGAGTGCATAGTATTATTATATAGTATTAGTGCACAGTATTATTATATAGTAATAGTGCACAGTATTATTATATAGTAATAGTGCATAGTATTATTATATAGTATTAGTGCATAGTATTATCATATAGTAATAGTGCACAGTATTAATATATAGTAAGAGTGCATTGTATTATTATATAGTATTAGTGCATAGTATTATTATATAGTAATAGTGCATAGTATTATTATATAGTAATAGTGCACAGTATTATTATATAGTATTAGTGCATAGTATTAATATATTGTAATAGTGCACAGTATTATTATATAGTAGTAGTGCACAGTATTATTATATAGTATTAGTGCATAGTATTAATATATAGTAAGAGTGCACAGTATTATTATATATTATTAGTGCACAGTATTATTATACAGTATTAGTGCATAGTATTAATATATAGTAATAGTGCACAGTATTATTGTACAGTAGTAGTGCATAGTATTAATATATAGTAATAGTGCACAGTATTATTATATAGTAGTAGTGCATAGTATTAATATATAGTAATAGTGCACAGTATTATTATATAGTATTAGTTCACAGTATTATTATATAATATTAGTGCACAGTATTATTATATAGTATTAGTGCATAGTATTAATATATAGTAATAGTGCACAGTATTAATATATAGTATTAGTGCACAGTATTATTATATAGTAATAGTGCACATTATTATTATATAGCAATAGTGCACAGTATTAATATATAGCAATAGTGCACAGTATTATTATATAGTATTAGTGCATAGTATTAATATATAGTAATAGTGCACAGTATTAATATATAGTATTAGTGCACAGTATTATTATATAGTAATAGTGCACAGTATTATTATATAGCAATAGTGCACACTATTAATATATAGCAATAGTGCACAGTATTATTATATAGTATTAGTGCATAGTATTAATATATAGTAATAGTGCACAGTATTAATATATAGTATTAGTGCACAGTATTATTATATAGTAATAGTGCACAGTATTATTATATAGTACTAGAGCACAGTATTATTATATAGCAATAGTGCACAGTATTAATATATAGTAATAGTGCACAGTATTATTATATAGTAATAGTGCACAGTATTATTATATAGTATTAGTGCACAGTATTATTATATAGTAATAGTGCACAGTATTATTATATAGTAATAGTGCATAGTATTATTATATAGCATTGGTGCATAGTATTAACATATAGTAATAGTGCACAGTATTAATATATAGTAAGAGTGCATAGTATTATTATACAGTATTAGTGCATAGTATTAATATATAGTAATAGTGCACAGTATTATTGTACAGTAGTAGTGCACAGTATTATTATATAGTATTAGTGCATAGTATTAATATATAGTATTAGTGCATAGTATTAATATATAGTAATAGTGCACAGTATTAATATATAGTATTAGTGCACAGTATTATTATATAGTAATAGTGCACAGTATTATTATACTGTATAGTAATAGTACATAGTATTAATATATAGCAATAGTGCACAGTATTATTATATAGTAGTAGTGCATAGTATTAATATATAGTAATAGTGCACAGTATTATTATATAGTATTAGTTCACAGTATTATTATATAGTATTAGTGCACTTTATTATTATATAGTATTAGTGCATAGTATTAATATATAGTAATAGTGCACAGTATTAATATATAGTATTAGTGCACAGTATTATTATATAGTAATAGTGCACAGTATTATTATATAGCAATAGTGCACAGTATTAATATATAGCAATAGTGCACAGTATTATTATATAGTATTAGTGCATAGTATTAATATATAGTAATAGTGCACAGTATTAATATATAGTATTAGTGCACAGTATTATTATATAGTAATAGTGCACAGTATTATTATATAGCAATAGTGCACACTATTAATATATAGCAATAGTGCACAGTATTATTATATAGTATTAGTGCATAGTATTAATATATAGTAATAGTGCACAGTATTAATATATAGTATTAGTGCACAGTATTATTATATAGTAATAGTGCACAGTATTATTATATAGTAATAGTGCATAGTATTATTATACAGTATTAGTGCATAGTATTAATATATAGTAATAGTGCACAGTATTATTGTACAGTAGTAGTGCATAGTATTAATATATAGTAATAGTGCACAGTATTATTATATAGTAGTAGTGCATAGAATTATTGTATAGTATTAGTGCATAGTATTAATATATAGTATTAGTGCACAGTATTATTATACTGTATAGTAATAGTACATAGTATTAATATATAGCAATAGTGCACAGTATTATTATATAGTAGTAGTGCATAGTATTAATATATAGTAATAGTGCACAGTATTATTATATAGTATTAGTTCACAGTATTATTATATAATATTAGTGCACAGTATTATTATATAGTATTAGTGCATAGTATTAATATATAGTAATAGTGCACAGTATTATTATATAGTATTAGTGCACAGTATTATTATATAGTAATAGTGCACAGTATTATTATATAGCAATAGTGCACAGTATTAATATATAGCAATAGTGCACAGTATTATTATATAGTATTAGTGCATAGTATTAATATATAGTAATAGTGCACAGTATTAATATATAGTATTAGTGCACAGTATTATTATATAGTAATAGTGCACAGTATTATTATATAGCAATAGTGCACACTATTAATATATAGCAATAGTGCACAGTATTATTATATAGTACTAGAGCACAGTATTATTATATAGTAATAGTGCACAGTATTAATATATAGTAATAGTGCACAGTATTATTATATAGTAATAGTGCACAGTATTATTATACTGTATAGTAATAGTACATAGTATTAATATATAGCAATAGTGCACAGTATTATTATATAGTAGTAGTGCATAGTATTAATATATAATAATAGTGCACAGTATTAATATATAGTATTAGTGCACAGTATTATTATATAGTAATAGTGCACAGTAATATTATATAGCAATAGTGCACAGTATTAATATATAGCAATAGTGTACAGTATTATTACATAGTACTAGAGCACAGTATTATTATATAGCAATAGTGCACAGTATTATTATATAGTAATAGTGCACAGTATTAATATATAGCAATAGTGCACAGTATTATTATATAGCAATAGTGCACAGTATTAATATATAGTAATAGTGCACAGTATTATTATATAGTAATAGTGCACAGTATTATTATATAGTATTAGTGCATAGTATTAATATATAGTAATAGTGCACAGTATTAATATATAGTATTAGTGCACAGTATTATTATATAGTAATAGTGCACAGTATTATTATATAGTAATAGTGCATAGTATTATTATATAGTATTAGTGCATAGTATTAACATATAGTAATAGTGCACAGTATTAATATATAGTAAGAGTGCATAGTATTATTATATAGTATTAGTGCACAGTATTATTATATAGTAATAGTGCACAGTATTATTATATAGTAGTAGTGCATAGTATTATTATATAGCATTAGTGCACAGTATTATTATATAGTAAGAGTGCATAGTATTATTATATAGTATTAGTGCACAGTATTATTATATAGTAATAGTGCACAGTATTATTATATAGTAATAGTGCATAGTATTATTATATAGTATTAGTGCATAGTATTAACATATAGTAATAGTGCACAGTATTAATATATAGTAAGAGTGCATTGTATTATTATATAGTATTAGTGCATAGTATTATTATATAGTAATAGTGCATAGTATTATTATATAGTAATAGTGCACAGTATTATTATATAGTATTAGTGCATAGTATTAATATATAGTAATAGTGCACAGTATTATTATATAGTAGTAGTGCACAGTATTATTATATAGTATTAGTGCATAGTATTAATATATAGTAAGAGTGCACAGTATTATTATATATTATTAGTGCACAGTATTATTATACAGTATTAGTGCATAGTATTAATATATAGTAATAGTGCACAGTATTATTGTACAGTAGTAGTGCATAGTATTAATATATAGTAAGAGTGCATAGTATTATTATATAGTATTAGTGCACAGTATTATTATATAGTAATAGTGCACAGTATTATTATATAGTAATAGTGCACAGTATTATTATATAGTATTAGTGCATAGTATTAACATATAGTAATAGTGCACAGTATTAATATATAGTAAGAGTGCATTGTATTATTATATAGTATTAGTGCATAGTATTATTATATAGTAATAGTGCATATTATTATTATATAGTAATAGTGCACAGTATTATCATATAGTATTAGTGCATAGTATTAATATATAGTAATAGTGCACAGTATTATTATATAGTAGTAGTGCACAGTATTATTATATAGTAATAGTGCACAGTATTATTATATAGTAATAGTGCATAGTATTATTATATAGTATTAGTGCATAGTATTAACATATAGTAATAGTGCACAGTATTAATATATAGTAAGAGTGCATAGTATTATTATATAGTATTAGTGCACAGTATTATTATATAGTAATAGTGCACAGTATTATTATATAGTAATAGTGCATAGTATTATTATATAGCATAAGTGCACAGTATTATTATATAGTAAGAGTGCATAGTATTATTATATAGTATTAGTGCATAGTATTAACATATAGTAATAGTGCACAGTATTAATATATAGTAAGAGTGCATTGTATTATTATATAGTATTAGTGCATAGTATTATTATATAGTAATAGTGCATAGTATTATTATATAGTAATAGTGCACAGTATTATTATATAGTATTAGTGCATAGTATTAATATATAGTAATAGTGCATAGTATTATTATATAGTAGTAGTGCACAGTATTATTATATAGTATTAGTGCATAGTATTAATATATAGTAAGAGTGCACAGTATTATTATATATTATTAGTGCACAGTATTATTATACAGTATTAGTGCATAGTATTAATATATAGTAATAGTGCACAGTATTATTGTACAGTAGTAGTGCATAGTATTAATATATAGTAATAGTGCACAGTATTATTATATAGTAGTAGTGCATAGTATTATTATATAGTATTAGTGCATAGTATTAATATATAGTATTAGTGCACAGTATTATTATATATTATTAGTGCACAGTATTATTATACAGTATTAGTGCATAGTATTAATATATAGTAATAGTGCACAGTATTATTGTACAGTAGTAGTGCATAGTATTAATATATAGTAATAGTGCACAGTATTATTATATAGTAGTAGTGCATAGTATTATTATATAGTATTAGTGCATAGTATTAATATATAGTATTAGTGCACAGTATTATTATACTGTATAGTAATAGTACATAGTATTAATATATAGAAATAGTGCACAGTATTATTATATAGTAGTAGTGCATAGTATTAATATATAGTAATAGTGCACAGTATTAATATATAGTATTAGTGCACAGTATTATTATATAGTACTAGTGCACAGTATTATTATATAGCAATAGTGCACAGTATTAATATATAGCAATAGTGCACAGTATTATTATATAGTATTAGTGCATAGTATTAATATATAGTAATAGTGCACAGTATTAATATATAGTATTAGTGCACAGTATTATTATATAGTAATAGTGCACAGTATTATTATATAGCAATAGTGCACACTATTAATATATAGCAATAGTGCACAGTATTATTATATAGTATTAGTGCATAGTATTAATATATAGTAATAGTGCACAGTATTAATATATAGTATTAGTTGCACAGTATTATTATATAGTAATAGTGCACAGTATTATTACATAACAATAGTGCACAGCATTAATATATAGCAATAGTGCACAGTATTATTATATAGTACTAGAGCACAGTATTATTATATAGCAATAGTGCACAGTATTAATATATAGTAATAGTGCACAGTATTATTATATAGTAATAGTGCACAGTATTATTATATAGTATTAGTGCACAGTATTATTATATAGTAATAGTGCACAGTATTATTATATAGTAATAGTGCATAGTATTATTATATAGCATTAGTGCATAGTATTAACATATAGTAATAGTGCACAGTATTAATATATAGTAAGAGTGCATAGTATTATAATATAGTATTAGTGCATAGTATTATTATATAGTAATAGTGCACAGTATTATTATATAGTAATAGTGCACAGTATTATTATATAGTAATAGTGCATAGTATTAATATATAGTAATAGTGCATAGTATTATCATATAGTATTAGTGCATAGTATTAATATATAGTAATAGTGCACAGTATTATTATATAGTAGTAGTGCACAGTATTATTATATAGTAATAGTGCACAGTATTATTATATAGTAATAGTGCATAGTATTATTATATAGTATTAGTGCATAGTATTAACATTTAGTAATAGTGCACAGTATTAATATATAGTAAGAGTGCATAGTATTATTATATAGTATTAGTGCACAGTATTATTATATAGTAATAGTGCACAGTATTATTATATAGTAATAGTGCATAGTATTATTATATAGCATTAGTGCACAGTATTATTATATAGTAAGAGTGCATAGTATTATTATATAGTATTAGTGCACAGTATTATTATATAGTAATAGTGCACAGTATTATTATATAGTAATAGTGCATTGTATTATTATATAGTATTAGTGCACAGTATTATTATATAGTAAGAGTGCATAGTATTATTATATAGTATTAGTGCATAGTATTAACATATAGTAATAGTGCACAGTATTAATATATAGTAAGAGTGCATTGTATTATTATATAGTATTAGTGCATAGTATTGTTATATAGTAATAGTGCATAGTATTATTATATAGTAATAGTGCACAGTATTATTATATAGTATTAGTGCATAGTATTAATATATAGTAATAGTGCACAGTATTATTATATAGTAGTAGTGCACAGTATTATTATATAGTATTAGTGCATAGTATTAATATATAGTAAGAGTGCACAGTATTATTATATATTATTAGTGCACAGTATTATTATACAGTATTAGTGCATAGTATTAATATATAGTAATAGTGCACAGTATTATTGTACAGTAGTAGTTCATAGTATTAATATATAGTAAGAGTGCATAGTATTATTATATAGTATTAGTGCACAGTATTATTATATAGTAATAGTGCACAGTATTATTATATAGTAATAGTGCATAGTATTATTATATAGTATTAGTGCATAGTATTAACATATAGTAATAGTGCACAGTATTAATATATAGTAAGACTGCATTGTATTATTATATAGTATTAGTGCATAGTATTATTATATAGTAATAGTGCATAGTATTATTATATAGTAATAGTGCACAGTATTATTATATAGTATTAGTGCATAGTATTAATATATAGTAATAGTGCACAGTATTATTATATAGTAGTAGTGCACAGTATTATTATATAGTATTAGTGCATAGTATTAATATATAGTAAGAGTGCACAGTATTATTATATATTATTAGTGCACAGTATTATTATACAGTATTAGTGCATAGTATTAATATATAGTAATAGTGCACAGTATTATTGTACAGTAGTAGTGCATAGTATTAATATATAGTAATAGTGCACAGTATTATTATATAGTAGTAGTGCATAGTATTATTATATAGTATTAGTGCATAGTATTAATATATAGTATTAGTGCACAGTATTATTATACTGTATAGTAATAGTACATAGTATTAATATATAGAAATAGTGCGCAGTATTATTATATAGTAGTAGTGCATAGTATTAATATATAGTAATAGTGCACAGTATTATTATATAGTATTAGTTCACAGTATTATTATATAATATTAGTGCACAGTATTATTATATAGTATTAGTGCATAGTAATAATATATAGTAATAGTGCACAGTATTAATATATAGTATTAGTGCACAGTATTATTATATAGTAATAGTGCACATTATTATTATATAGCAATAGTGCACAGTATTAATATATAGCAATAGTGCACAGTATTATTATATAGTATTAGTGCATAGTATTAATATATAGTAATAGTGCACAGTATTAATATATAGTATTAGTGCACAATATTATTATATAGTAATAGTGCACAGTATTATTATATAGCAATAGTGCACACTATTAATATATAGCAATAGTGCACAGTATTATTATATAGTATTAGTGCATAGTATTAATATATAGTAATAGTGCACAGTATTAATATATAGTATTAGTGCACAGTATTATTATATAGTAATAGTGCACAGTATTATTATATAACAATAGTGCACAGCATTAATATATAGCAATAGTGCACAGTATTATTATATAGTACTAGAGCACAGTATTATTATATAGCAATAGTGCACAGTATTAATATATAGTAATAGTGCACAGTATTATTATATAGTAATAGTGCACAGTATTATTATATAGTATTAGTGCACAGTATTATTATATAGTAATAGTGCACAGTATTATTATATAGTAATAGTGCATAGTATTATTATATAGCATTAGTGCATAGTATTAACATATAGTAATAGTGCACAGTATTAATATATAGTAAGAGTGCATAGTATTATTATATAGTATTAGTGCATAGTATTATTATATAGTAATAGAGCACAGTATTATTATATAGTAATAGTGCACAGTATTATTATATAGTATTAGTGCATAGTATTAATATATAGTATTAGTGCATAGTATTAATATATAGTAATAGTGCACAGTATTAATATATAGTATTAGTGCACAGTATTATTATATAGTAATAGTGCACAGTATTATTATACTGTATAGTAATAGTACATAGTATTAATATATAGCAATAGTGCACAGTATTATTATATAGTAGTAGTGCATAGTATTAATATATAGTAATAGTGCACAGTATTATTATATAGTATTAGTTCACAGTATTATTATATAGTATTAGTGCACAGTATTATTATATAGTATTAGTGCATAGTATTAATATATAGTAATAGTGCACAGTATTAATATATAGTATTAGTGCATAGTATTAATATATAGTAATAGTGCACAGTATTAATATATAGTATTAGTGCACAGTATTATTATATAGTAATAGTGCACAGTATTATTATATAGCAATAGTGCACACTATTAATATATAGCAATAGTGCACAGTATTTTTATATAGTATTAGTGCATAGTATTAATATATAGTAATAGTGCACAGTATTAATATATAGTATTAGTGCACAGTATTATTATATAGTAATAGTGCACAGTATTATTATATAGTAATAGTGCATAGTATTATTATATAGTATTAGTGCATAGTATTAACATATAGTAATAGTGCACAGTATTAATATATAGTAAGAGTGCATTGTATTATTATATAGTATTAGTGCATAGTATTATTATATAGTAATAGTGCATATTATTATTATATAGTAATAGTGCACAGTATTATCATATAGTATTAGTGCATAGTATTAATATATAGTAATAGTGCACAGTATTATTATATAGTAGTAGTGCACAGTATTATTATATAGTAATAGTGCACAGTATTATTATATAGTAATAGTGCACAGTATTATTATATAGTATTAGTGCACAGTATTATTATATAGTAATAGTGCACAGTATTATTATATAGTAATAGTGCATAGTATTATTATATAGTATTAGTGCATAGTATTAACATATAGTAATAGTGCACAATATTAATATATAGTAAGAGTGCATTGTATTATTATATAGTATTAGTGCATAGTATTATTATATAGTAATAGTGCATAGTATTATTATATAGTAATAGTGCACAGTATTATTATATAGTATTAGTGCATAGTATTAATATATAGTAATAGTGCACAGTATTATTATATAGTAGTAGTGCACAGTATTATTATATAGTATTAGTGCATAGTATTAATATATAGTAAGAGTGCACAGTATTATTATATATTATTAGTGCACAGTATTATTATACAGTATTAGTGCATAGTATTAATATATAGTAATAGTGCACAGTATTATTGTACAGTAGTAGTTCATAGTATTAATATATAGTAAGAGTGCATAGTATTATTATATAGTATTAGTGCACAGTATTATTATATAGTAATAGTGCACAGTATTATTATATAGTAATAGTGCATAGTATTATTATATAGTATTAGTGCATAGTATTAACATATAGTAATAGTGCACAGTATTAATATATAGTAAGAGTGCATTGTATTATTATATAGTATTAGTGCATAGTATTATTATATAGTAATAGTGCATAGTATTATTATATAGTAATAGTGCACAGTATTATTATATAGTATTAGTGCATAGTATTAATATATAGTAATAGTGCACAGTATTATTATATAGTAGTAGTGCACAGTATTATTATATAGTATTAGTGCATAGTATTAATATATAGTAAGAGTGCACAGTATTATTATATATTATTAGTGCACAGTATTATTATACAGTATTAGTGCATAGTATTAATATATAGTAATAGTGCACAGTATTATTATATAGTAGTAGTGCATAGTATTATTATATAGTATTAGTGCATAGTATTAATATATAGTATTAGTGCACAGTATTATTATACTGTATAGTAATAGTACATAGTATTAATATATAGCAATAGTGCACAGTATTATTATATAGTAGTAGTGCATAGTATTAATATATAGTAATAGTGCACAGTATTACTATATAGTATTAGTTCACAGTATTATTATATAATATTAGTGCACAGTATTATTATATAGTATTAGTGCATAGTATTAATATATAGTAATAGTGCACAGTATTAATATATAGTATTAGTGCACAGTATTATTATATAGTACTAGTGCACAGTATTATTATATAGCAATAGTGCACAGTATTAATATATAGCAATAGTGCACAGTATTATTATATAGTATTAGTGCATAGTATTAATATATAGTAATAGTGCACAGTATTAATATATAGTATTAGTGCACAGTATTATTATATAGTAATAGTGCACAGTATTATTATATAGCAATAGTGCACACTATTAATATATAGCAATAGTGCACAGTATTATTATATAGTATTAGTGCATAGTATTAATATATAGTAATAGTGCACAGTATTAATATATAGTATTAGTTGCACAGTATTATTATATAGTAATAGTGCACAGTATTATTATATAGTAGTAGTGCACAGTATTATTATATAGTATTAGTGCATAGTATTAATATATAGTAAGAGTGCACAGTATTATTATATATTATTAGTGCACAGTATTATTATACAGTATTAGTGCATAGTATTAATATATAGTAATAGTGCACAGTATTATTGTACAGTAGTAGTGCATAGTATTAATATATAGTAATAGTGCACAGTATTATTATATAGTAGTAGTGCATAGTATTATTATATAGTATTAGTGCATAGTATTAATATATAGTATTAGTGCACAGTATTATTATACTGTATAGTAATAGTACATAGTATTAATATATAGCAATAGTGCACAGTATTATTATATAGTAGTAGTGCATAGTATTAATATATAGTAATAGTGCACAGTATTATTATATAGTATTAGTTCACAGTATTATTATATAATATTAGTGCACAGTATTATTATATAGTATTAGTGCATAGTATTAATATATAGTAATAGTGCACAGTATTATTATATAGTATTAGTTCACAGTATTATTATATAATATTAGTGCACAGTATTATTATATAGTATTAGTGCATAGTAATAATATATAGTATTAGTGCACAATATTATTATATAGTAATAGTGCACAGTATTATTATATAGCAATAGTGCACTCTATTAATATATAGCAATAGTGCACAGTATTAATATATAGTAATAGTGCAAAGTATTAATATATAGTATTAGTGCACAGTATTATTATATAGTAATAGTGCACAGTATTATTATATAACAATAGTGCACAGCATTAATATATAGCAATAGTGCACAGTATTATTATATAGTACTAGAGCACAGTATTATTATATAGCAATAGTGCACAGTATTAATATATAGTAATAGTGCACAGTATTATTATATAGTAATAGTGCACAGTATTATTATATAGTATTAGTGCACAGTATTATTATATAGTAATAGTGCACAGTATTATTATATAGTAATAGTGCATAGTATTATTATATAGCATTAGTGCATAGTATTAACATATAGTAATAGTGCACAGTATTAATATATAGTAAGAGTGCATAGTATTATTATATAGTATTAGTGCATAGTATTATTATATAGTAATAGAGCACAGTATTATTATATAGTAATAGTGCACAGTATTATTATATAGTATTAGTGCATAGTATTAATATATAGTATTAGTGCATAGTATTAATATATAGTAATAGTGCACAGTATTAATATATAGTATTAGTGCACAGTATTATTATATAGTAATAGTGCACAGTATTATTATACTGTATAGTAATAGTACATAGTATTAATATATAGCAATAGTGCACAGTATTATTATATAGTAGTAGTGCATAGTATTAATATATAGTAATAGTGCACAGTATTATTATATAGTATTAGTTCACAGTATTATTATATAGTATTAGTGCACAGTATTATTATATAGTATTAGTGCATAGTATTAATATATAGTAATAGTGCACAGTATTAATATATAGTATTAGTGCATAGTATTAATATATAGTAATAGTGCACAGTATTAATATATAGTATTAGTGCACAGTATTATTATATAGTAATAGTGCACAGTATTATTATATAGCAATAGTGCACACTATTAATATATAGCAATAGTGCACAGTATTTTTATATAGTATTAGTGCATAGTATTAATATATAGTAATAGTGCACAGTATTAATATATAGTATTAGTGCACAGTATTATTATATAGTAATAGTGCACAGTATTATTATATAGTAATAGTGCATAGTATTATTATATAGTATTAGTGCATAGTATTAACATATAGTAATAGTGCACAGTATTAATATATAGTAAGAGTGCATTGTATTATTATATAGTATTAGTGCATAGTATTATTATATAGTAATAGTGCATATTATTATTATATAGTAATAGTGCACAGTATTATCATATAGTATTAGTGCATAGTATTAATATATAGTAATAGTGCACAGTATTATTATATAGTAGTAGTGCACAGTATTATTATATAGTAATAGTGCACAGTATTATTATATAGTAATAGTGCATAGTATTATTATATAGTATTAGTGCATAGTATTAACATATAGTAATAGTGCACAGTATTAATATATAGTAAGAGTGCATAGTATTATTATATAGTATTAGTGCACAGTATTATTATATAGTAATAGTGCACAGTATTATTATATAGTAATAGTGCATAGTATTATTATATAGTATTAGTGCATAGTATTAACATATAGTAATAGTGCACAGTATTAATATATAGTAAGAGTGCATTGTATTATTATATAGTATTAGTGCATAGTATTATTATATAGTAATATTGCATAGTATTATTATATAGTAATAGTGCACAGTATTATTATATAGTATTAGTGCATAGTATTAATATATAGTAATAGTGCACAGTATTATTATATAGTAGTAGTGCACAGTATTATTATATAGTATTAGTGCATAGTATTAATATATAGTAAGAGTGCACAGTATTATTATATATTATTAGTGCACAGTATTATTATACAGTATTAGTGCATAGTATTAATATATAGTAATAGTGCACAGTATTATTGTACAGTAGTAGTTCATAGTATTAATATATAGTAAGAGTGCATAGTATTATTATATAGTATTAGTGCACAGTATTATTATATAGTAATAGTGCACAGTATTATTATATAGTAATAGTGCATAGTATTATTATATAGTATTAGTGCATAGTATTAACATATAGTAATAGTGCACAGTATTAATATATAGTAAGAGTGCATTGTATTATTATATAGTATTAGTGCATAGTATTATTATATAGTAATAGTGCATAGTATTATTATATAGTAATAGTGCACAGTATTATTATATAGTATTAGTGCATAGTATTAATATATAGTAATAGTGCACAGTATTATTATATAGTAGTAGTGCACAGTATTATTATATAGTATTAGTGCATAGTATTAATATATAGTAAGAGTGCACAGTATTATTATATATTATTAGTGCACAGTATTATTATACAGTATTAGTGCATAGTATTAATATATAGTAATAGTGCACAGTATTATTGTACAGTAGTAGTGCATAGTATTAATATATAGTAATAGTGCACAGTATTATTATATAGTAGTAGTGCATAGTATTATTATATAGTATTAGTGCATAGTATTAATATATAGTATTAGTGCACAGTATTATTATACTGTATAGTAATAGTACATAGTATTAATATATAGCAATAGTGCACAGTATTATTATATAGTAGTAGTGCATAGTATTAATATATAGTAATAGTGCACAGTATTATTATATAGTATTAGTTCACAGTATTATTATATAATATTAGTGCACAGTATTATTATATAGTATTAGTGCATAGTATTAATATATAGTAATAGTGCACAGTATTAATATATAGTATTAGTGCACAGTATTATTATATAGTACTAGTGCACAGTATTATTATATAGCAATAGTGCACAGTATTAATATATAGCAATAGTGCACAGTATTATTATATAGTATTAGTGCATAGTATTAATATATAGTAATAGTGCACAGTATTAATATATAGTATTAGTGCACAGTATTATTATATAGTAATAGTGCACAGTATTATTATATAGCAATAGTGCACACTATTAATATATAGCAATAGTGCACAGTATTATTATATAGTATTAGTGCATAGTATTAATATATAGTAATAGTGCACAGTATTAATATATAGTATTAGTTGCACAGTATTATTATATAGTAATAGTGCACAGTATTATTACATAACAATAGTGCACAGCATTAATATATAGCAATAGTGCACAGTATTATTATATAGTACTAGAGCACAGTATTATTATATAGCAATAGTGCACAGTATTAATATATAGTAATAGTGCACAGTATTATTATATAGTAATAGTGCACAGTATTATTATATAGTATTAGTGCACAGTATTATTATATAGTAATAGTGCACAGTATTATTATATAGTAATAGTGCATAGTATTATTATATAGCATTAGTGCATAGTATTAACATATAGTAATAGTGCACAGTATTAATATATAGTAAGAGTGCATAGTATTATTATATAGTATTAGTGCATAGTATTATTATATAGTAATAGTGCACAGTATTATTATATAGTAATAGTGCATAGTATTATTATATAGCATTAGTGCATAGTATTAACATATAGTAATAGTGCACAGTATTAATATATAGTAAGAGTGCATAGTATTATTATATAGTATTAGTGCATAGTATTATTATATAGTAATAGTGCATAGTATTATTATATAGCATTAGTGCATAGTATTAACATATAGTATTAGTGCATAGTATTAATATATAGAATTAGTGCATAGTATTAATATATAGTAATAGTGCACAGTATTAATATATAGTATTAGTGCACAGTATTATTATATAGTAATAGTGCACAGTATTATTATACTGTATAGTAATAGTACATAGTATTAATATATAGCAATAGTGCACAGTATTATTATATAGTAGTAGTGCATAGTATTAATATATAGTAATAGTGCACAGTATTATTATATAGTATTAGTTCACAGTATTATTATATAGTATTTGTGCACAGTATTATTATATAGTATTAGTGCATAGTATTAATATATAGTAATAGTGCACAGTATTAATATATAGTATTAGTGCACAGTATTATTATATAGTAATAGTGCACAGTATTATTATATAGCAATAGTGCACAGTATTAATATATAGCAATAGTGCACAGTATTATTATATAGTATTAGTGCATAGTATTAATATATAGTAATAGTGCACAGTATTAATATATAGTATTAGTGCACAGTATTATTATATAGTAATAGTGCACAGTATTATTATATAGCAATAGTGCACACTATTAATATATAGCAATAGTGCACAGTATTATTATATAGTATTAGTGCATAGTATTAATATATAGTAATAGTGCACAGTATTAATATATAGTATTAGTGCACAGTATTATTATATAGTAATAGTGCACAGTATTATTATATAGTAATAGTGCATAGTATTATTATATAGTATTAGTGCATAGTATTAACATATAGTAATAGTGCACAGTATTAATATATAGTAAGAGTGCATTGTATTATTATATAGTATTAGTGCATAGTATTATTATATAGTAATAGTGCATATTATTATTATATAGTAATAGTGCACAGTATTATTATATAGTATTAGTGCATAGTATTAATAAATAGTAATAGTGCACAGTATTATTATATAGTAGTAGTGCATAGTATTATTATATAGTATTAGTGCATAGTATTAATATATAGTAAGAGTGCACAGTATTATTATATATTATTAGTGCACAGTATTATTATACAGTATTAGTGCATAGTATTAATATATAGTAATAGTGCACAGTATTATTGTACAGTAGTAGTGCATAGTATTAATATATAGTAATAGTGCACAGTATTATTATATAGTAGTAGTGCATAGAATTATTATATAGTATTAGTGCATAGTATTAATATATAGTATTAGTGCACAGTATTATTATATAGCAATAGTGCACAGTATTAATATATAGCAATAGTGCACAGTATTATTATATAGTATTAGTGCATAGTATTAATATATAGTAATAGTGCACAGTATTAATATATAGTATTAGTGCACAGTATTATTATATAGTAATAGTGCACAGTATTATTATATAGCAATAGTGCACAGTATTATTATATAGCAATAGTGCACACTATTAATATATAGCAATAGTGCACAGTATTATTATATAGTACTAGAGCACAGTATTATTATATAGCAATAGTGCACAGTATTAATATATAGTAATAGTGCACAGTATTATTATATAGTAATAGTGCACAGTATTATTATACTGTATAGTAATAGTACATAGTATTAATATATAGCAATAGTGCACAGTATTATTATATAAAAGTAGTGCATAGTATTAATATATAATAATAGTGCACAGTATTAATATATAGTATTAGTGCACAGTATTATTATATAGTAATAGTGCACAGTATTATTATATAGCAATAGTGCACAGTATTAATATATAGCAATAGTGTACAGTATTATTACATAGTACTAGAGCACAGTATTATTATATAGCAATAGTGCACAGTATTAATATATAGTAATAGTGCACAGTATTAATATATAGCAATAGTGCACAGTATTATTATATAGTAGTAGTGCATAGTATTAATATATAGTAATAGTGCATAGTATTATTATATAGTATTAGTGCACAGTATTATTATATAGTATTAGTGCACAGTATTAATATATAGTAATAGTGCACAATATTATTATATAGTATTAGTGCATAGTATTAATATATAGTAACAGTGCACAGTATTAATATATAGTATTAGTGCACAGTATTATTATATAGTAATAGTGCACAGTATTATTATATAGCAATAGTGCACAGTATTAATATATAGCAATAGTGTACAGTATTATTACATAGTACTAGAGCACAGTATTATTATATAGCAATAGTGCACAGTATTAATATATAGTAATAGTGCACAGTATTATTATATAGTAATAGTGCACAGTATTATTATATAGTATTAGTGCATAGTATTAATATATAGTAATAGTGCACAGTATTAATATATAGTATTAGTGCACAGTATTATTATATAGTAATAGTGCACAGTATTATTATATAGTAATAGTGCATAGTATTATTATATAGCATTAGTGCATAGTATTAACATATAGTAATAGTGCACAGTATTAATATATAGTAAGAGTGCATAGTATTATTATATAGTATTAGTGCATAGTATTATTATATAGTAATAGAGCACAGTATTATTATATAGTAATAGTGCACAGTATTATTATATAGTATTAGTGCATAGTATTAATATATAGTATTAGTGCATAGTATTAATATATAGTAATAGTGCACAGTATTAATATATAGTATTAGTGCACAGTATTATTATATAGTAATAGTGCACAGTATTATTATACTGTATAGTAATAGTACATAGTATTAATATATAGCAATAGTGCACAGTATTATTATATAGTAGTAGTGCATAGTATTAATATATAGTAATAGTGCACAGTATTATTATATAGTAGTAGTGCACAGTATTATTATATAGTAATAGTGCACAGTATTATTATATAGTAATAGTGCATAGTATTATTATATAGTATTAGTGCATAGTATTAACATATAGTAATAGTGCACAGTATTAATATATAGTAAGAGTGCATAGTATTATTATATAGTATTAGTGCACAGTATTATTATATAGTAATAGTGCACAGTATTATTATATAGTAATAGTGCATAGTATTATTATATAGTATTAGTGCATAGTATTAACATATAGTAATAGTGCACAGTATTAATATATAGTAAGAGTGCATTGTATTATTATATAGTATTAGTGCATAGTATTATTATATAGTAATATTGCATAGTATTATTATATAGTAATAGTGCACAGTATTATTATATAGTATTAGTGCATAGTATTAATATATAGTAATAGTGCACAGTATTATTATATAGTAGTAGTGCTCAGTATTATTATATAGTATTAGTGCATAGTATTAATATATAGTAAGAGTGCACAGTATTATTATATATTATTAGTGCACAGTATTATTATACAGTATTAGTGCATAGTATTAATATATAGTAATAGTGCACAGTATTATTGTACAGTAGTAGTTCATAGTATTAATATATAGTAAGAGTGCATAGTATTATTATATAGTATTAGTGCACAGTATTATTATATAGTAATAGTGCACAGTATTATTATATAGTAATAGTGCATAGTATTATTATATAGTATTAGTGCATAGTATTAACATATAGTAATAGTGCACAGTATTAATATATAGTAAGAGTGCATTGTATTATTATATAGTATTAGTGCATAGTATTATTATATAGTAATAGTGCATAGTATTATTATATAGTAATAGTGCACAGTATTATTATATAGTATTAGTGCATAGTATTAATATATAGTAATAGTGCACAGTATTATTATATAGTAGTAGTGCACAGTATTATTATATAGTATTAGTGCATAGTATTAATATATAGTAAGAGTGCACAGTATTATTATATATTATTAGTGCACAGTATTATTATACAGTATTAGTGCATAGTATTAATATATAGTAATAGTGCACAGTATTATTGTACAGTAGTAGTGCATAGTATTAATATATAGTAATAGTGCACAGTATTATTATATAGTAGTAGTGCATAGTATTATTATATAGTATTAGTGCATAGTATTAATATATAGTATTAGTGCACAGTATTATTATACTGTATAGTAATAGTACATAGTATTAATATATAGCAATAGTGCACAGTATTATTATATAGTAGTAGTGCATAGTATTAATATATAGTAATAGTGCACAGTATTATTATATAGTATTAGTTCACAGTATTATTATATAATATTAGTGCACAGTATTATTATATAGTATTAGTGCATAGTATTAATATATAGTAATAGTGCACAGTATTAATATATAGTATTAGTGCACAGTATTATTATATAGTACTAGTGCACAGTATTATTATATAGCAATAGTGCACAGTATTAATATATAGCAATAGTGCACAGTATTATTATATAGTATTAGTGCATAGTATTAATATATAGTAATAGTGCACAGTATTAATATATAGTATTAGTGCACAGTATTATTATATAGTAATAGTGCACAGTATTATTATATAGCAATAGTGCACACTATTAATATATAGCAATAGTGCACAGTATTATTATATAGTATTAGTGCATAGTATTAATATATAGTAATAGTGCACAGTATTAATATATAGTATTAGTTGCACAGTATTATTATATAGTAATAGTGCACAGTATTATTACATAACAATAGTGCACAGCATTAATATATAGCAATAGTGCACAGTATTATTATATAGTACTAGAGCACAGTATTATTATATAGCAATAGTGCACAGTATTAATATATAGTAATAGTGCACAGTATTATTATATAGTAATAGTGCACAGTATTATTATATAGTATTAGTGCACAGTATTATTATATAGTAATAGTGCACAGTATTATTATATAGTAATAGTGCATAGTATTATTATATAGCATTAGTGCATAGTATTAACATATAGTAATAGTGCACAGTATTAATATATAGTAAGAGTGCATAGTATTATTATATAGTATTAGTGCATAGTATTATTATATAGTAATAGTGCACAGTATTATTATATAGTAATAGTGCATAGTATTATTATATAGCATTAGTGCATAGTATTAACATATAGTAATAGTGCACAGTATTAATATATAGTAAGAGTGCATAGTATTATTATATAGTATTAGTGCATAGTATTATTATATAGTAATAGTGCATAGTATTATTATATAGCATTAGTGCATAGTATTAACATATAGTATTAGTGCATAGTATTAATATATAGAATTAGTGCATAGTATTAATATATAGTAATAGTGCACAGTATTAATATATAGTATTAGTGCACAGTATTATTATATAGTAATAGTGCACAGTATTATTATACTGTATAGTAATAGTACATAGTATTAATATATAGCAATAGTGCACAGTATTATTATATAGTAGTAGTGCATAGTATTAATATATAGTAATAGTGCACAGTATTATTATATAGTATTAGTTCACAGTATTATTATATAGTATTTGTGCACAGTATTATTATATAGTATTAGTGCATAGTATTAATATATAGTAATAGTGCACAGTATTAATATATAGTATTAGTGCACAGTATTATTATATAGTAATAGTGCACAGTATTATTATATAGCAATAGTGCACAGTATTAATATATAGCAATAGTGCACAGTATTATTATATAGTATTAGTGCATAGTATTAATATATAGTAATAGTGCACAGTATTAATATATAGTATTAGTGCACAGTATTATTATATAGTAATAGTGCACAGTATTATTATATAGCAATAGTGCACACTATTAATATATAGCAATAGTGCACAGTATTATTATATAGTATTAGTGCATAGTATTAATATATAGTAATAGTGCACAGTATTAATATATAGTATTAGTGCACAGTATTATTATATAGTAATAGTGCACAGTATTATTATATAGTAATAGTGCATAGTATTATTATATAGTATTAGTGCATAGTATTAACATATAGTAATAGTGCACAGTATTAATATATAGTAAGAGTGCATTGTATTATTATATAGTATTAGTGCATAGTATTATTATATAGTAATAGTGCATATTATTATTATATAGTAATAGTGCACAGTATTATTATATAGTATTAGTGCATAGTATTAATAAATAGTAATAGTGCACAGTATTATTATATAGTAGTAGTGCATAGTATTATTATATAGTATTAGTGCATAGTATTAATATATAGTAAGAGTGCACAGTATTATTATATATTATTAGTGCACAGTATTATTATACAGTATTAGTGCATAGTATTAATATATAGTAATAGTGCACAGTATTATTGTACAGTAGTAGTGCATAGTATTAATATATAGTAATAGTGCACAGTATTATTATATAGTAGTAGTGCATAGAATTATTATATAGTATTAGTGCATAGTATTAATATATAGTATTAGTGCACAGTATTATTATATAGCAATAGTGCACAGTATTAATATATAGCAATAGTGCACAGTATTATTATATAGTATTAGTGCATAGTATTAATATATAGTAATAGTGCACAGTATTAATATATAGTATTAGTGCACAGTATTATTATATAGTAATAGTGCACAGTATTATTATATAGCAATAGTGCACAGTATTATTATATAGCAATAGTGCACACTATTAATATATAGCAATAGTGCACAGTATTATTATATAGTACTAGAGCACAGTATTATTATATAGCAATAGTGCACAGTATTAATATATAGTAATAGTGCACAGTATTATTATATAGTAATAGTGCACAGTATTATTATACTGTATAGTAATAGTACATAGTATTAATATATAGCAATAGTGCACAGTATTATTATATAGTAGTAGTGCATAGTATTAATATATAATAATAGTGCACAGTATTAATATATAGTATTAGTGCACAGTATTATTATATAGTAATAGTGCACAGTATTATTATATAGCAATAGTGCACAGTATTAATATATAGCAATAGTGTACAGTATTATTACATAGTACTAGAGCACAGTATTATTATATAGCAATAGTGCACAGTATTAATATATAGTAATAGTGCACAGTATTAATATATAGCAATAGTGCACAGTATTATTATATAGTAGTAGTGCATAGTATTAATATATAGTAATAGTGCATAGTATTATTATATAGTATTAGTGCACAGTATTATTATATAGTATTAGTGCACAGTATTAATATATAGTAATAGTGCACAATATTATTATATAGTATTAGTGCATAGTATTAATATATAGTAACAGTGCACAGTATTAATATATAGTATTAGTGCACAGTATTATTATATAGTAATAGTGCACAGTATTATTATATAGCAATAGTGCACAGTATTAATATATAGCAATAGTGTACAGTATTATTACATAGTACTAGAGCACAGTATTATTATATAGCAATAGTGCACAGTATTAATATATAGTAATAGTGCACAGTATTATTATATAGTAATAGTGCACAGTATTATTATATAGTATTAGTGCATAGTATTAATATATAGTAATAGTGCACAGTATTAATATATAGTATTAGTGCACAGTATTATTATATAGTAATAGTGCACAGTATTATTATATAGTAATAGTGCATAGTATTATTATATAGTATTAGTGCATAGTATTAATATATAGTAATAGTGCACAGTATTATTATATAGTAGTAGTGCACAGTATTATTATATAGTATTAGTGCATAGTATTAATATATAGTAAGAGTGCACAGTATTATTATATATTATTAGTGCACAGTATTATTATACAGTATTAGTGCATAGTATTAATATATAGTAATAGTGCACAGTATTATTGTACAGTAGTAGTGCATAGTATTAATATATAGTAAGAGTGCATAGTATTATTATATAGTATTAGTGCACAGTATTATTATATAGTAATAGTGCACAGTATTATTATATAGTAATAGTGCATAGTATTATTATATAGTATTAGTGCATAGTATTATCATATAGTAATAGTGCACAGTATTAATATATAGTAAGAGTGCATTGTATTATTATATAGTATTAGTGCATAGTATTATTATATAGTAATAGTGCATAGTATTATTATATAGTAATAGTGCACAGTATTATTATATAGTATTAGTGCATAGTATTAATATATAGTAATAGTGCACAGTATTATTATATAGTAGTAGTGCACAGTATTATTATATAGTATTAGTGCATAGTATTAATATATAGTAAGAGTGCACAGTATTATTATATATTATTAGTGCACAGTATTATTATACAGTATTAGTGCATAGTATTAATATATAGTAATAGTGCACAGTATTATTGTACAGTAGTAGTGCATAGTATTAATATATAGTAATAGTGCACAGTATTATTATATAGTAGTAGTGCATAGTATTAATATATAGTAATAGTGCACAGTATTATTATATAGTATTAGTTCACAGTATTATTATATAATATTAGTGCACAGTATTATTATATAGTATTAGTGCATAGTATTAATATATAGTAATAGTGCACAGTATTAATATATAGTATTAGTGCACAGTATTATTATATAGTAATAGTGCACATTATTATTATATAGCAATAGTGCACAGTATTAATATATAGCAATAGTGCACAGTATTATTATATAGTATTAGTGCATAGTATTAATATATAGTAATAGTGCACAGTATTAATATATAGTATTAGTGCACAGTATTATTATATAGTAATAGTGCACAGTATTATTATATAGCAATAGTGCACACTATTAATATATAGCAATAGTGCACAGTATTATTATATAGTATTAGTGCATAGTATTAATATATAGTAATAGTGCACAGTATTAATATATAGTATTAGTGCACAGTATTATTATATAGTAATAGTGCACAGTATTATTATATAGTACTAGAGCACAGTATTATTATATAGCAATAGTGCACAGTATTAATATATAGTAATAGTGCACAGTATTATTATATAGTAATAGTGCACAGTATTATTATATAGTATTAGTGCACAGTATTATTATATAGTAATAGTGCACAGTATTATTATATAGTAATAGTGCATAGTATTATTATATAGCATTGGTGCATAGTATTAACATATAGTAATAGTGCACAGTATTAATATATAGTAAGAGTGCATAGTATTATTATATAGTATTAGTGCATAGTATTATTATATAGTAATAGTGAACAGTATTATTATATAGTAATAGTGCACAGTATTATTATATAGTATTAGTGCATAGTATTAATATATAGTATTAGTGCATAGTATTAATATATAGTAATAGTGCACAGTATTAATATATAGTATTAGTGCACAGTATTATTATATAGTAATAGTGCACAGTATTATTATACTGTATAGTAATAGTACATAGTATTAATATATAGCAATAGTGCACAGTATTATTATATAGTAGTAGTGCATAGTATTAATATATAGTAATAGTGCACAGTATTATTATATAGTATTAGTTCACAGTATTATTATATAGTATTAGTGCACAGTATTATTATATAGTATTAGTGCATAGTATTAATATATAGTAATAGTGCACAGTATTAATATATAGTATTAGTGCACAGTATTATTATATAGTAATAGTGCACAGTATTATTATATAGCAATAGTGCACAGTATTAATATATAGCAATAGTGCACAGTATTATTATATAGTATTAGTGCATAGTATTAATATATAGTAATAGTGCACAGTATTAATATATAGTATTAGTGCACAGTATTATTATATAGTAATAGTGCACAGTATTATTATATAGCAATAGTGCACACTATTAATATATAGCAATAGTGCACAGTATTATTATATAGTATTAGTGCATAGTATTAATATATAGTAATAGTGCACAGTATTAATATATAGTATTAGTGCACAGTATTATTATATAGTAATAGTGCACAGTATTATTATATAGTAATAGTGCATAGTATTATTATACAGTATTAGTGCATAGTATTAATATATAGTAATAGTGCACAGTATTATTGTACAGTAGTAGTGCATAGTATTAATATATAGTAATAGTGCACAGTATTATTATATAGTAGTAGTGCATAGAATTATTGTATAGTATTAGTGCATAGTATTAATATATAGTATTAGTGCACAGTATTATTATACTGTATAGTAATAGTACATAGTATTAATATATAGCAATAGTGCACAGTATTATTATATAGTAGTAGTGCATAGTATTAATATATAGTAATAGTGCACAGTATTATTATATAGTATTAGTTCACAGTATTATTATATAATATTAGTGCACAGTATTATTATATAGTATTAGTGCATAGTATTAATATATAGTAATAGTGCACAGTATTATTATATAGTATTAGTGCACAGTATTATTATATAGTAATAGTGCACAGTATTATTATATAGCAATAGTGCACAGTATTAATATATAGCAATAGTGCACAGTATTATTATATAGTATTAGTGCATAGTATTAATATATAGTAATAGTGCACAGTATTAATATATAGTATTAGTGCACAGTATTATTATATAGTAATAGTGCACAGTATTATTATATAGCAATAGTGCACACTATTAATATATAGCAATAGTGCACAGTATTATTATATAGTACTAGAGCACAGTATTATTATATAGTAATAGTGCACAGTATTAATATATAGTAATAGTGCACAGTATTATTATATAGTAATAGTGCACAGTATTATTATACTGTATAGTAATAGTACATAGTATTAATATATAGCAATAGTGCACAGTATTATTATATAGTAGTAGTGCATAGTATTAATATATAATAATAGTGCACAGTATTAATATATAGTATTAGTGCACAGTATTATTATATAGTAATAGTGCACAGTAATATTATATAGCAATAGTGCACAGTATTAATATATAGCAATAGTGTACAGTATTATTACATAGTACTAGAGCACAGTATTATTATATAGCAATAGTGCACAGTATTATTATATAGTAATAGTGCACAGTATTAATATATAGCAATAGTGCACAGTATTATTATATAGCAATAGTGCACAGTATTAATATATAGTAATAGTGCACAGTATTATTATATAGTAATAGTGCACAGTATTATTATATAGTATTAGTGCATAGTATTAATATATAGTAATAGTGCACAGTATTAATATATAGTATTAGTGCACAGTATTATTATATAGTAATAGTGCACAGTATTATTATATAGTAATAGTGCATAGTATTATTATATAGTATTAGTGCATAGTATTAACATATAGTAATAGTGCACAGTATTAATATATAGTAAGAGTGCATAGTATTATTATATAGTATTAGTGCACAGTATTATTATATAGTAATAGTGCACAGTATTATTATATAGTAGTAGTGCATAGTATTATTATATAGCATTAGTGCACAGTATTATTATATAGTAAGAGTGCATAGTATTATTATATAGTATTAGTGCACAGTATTATTATATAGTAATAGTGCACAGTATTATTATATAGTAATAGTGCATAGTATTATTATATAGTATTAGTGCATAGTATTAACATATAGTAATAGTGCACAGTATTAATATATAGTAAGAGTGCATTGTATTATTATATAGTATTAGTGCATAGTATTATTATATAGTAATAGTGCATAGTATTATTATATAGTAATAGTGCACAGTATTATTATATAGTATTAGTGCATAGTATTAATATATAGTAATAGTGCACAGTATTATTATATAGTAGTAGTGCACAGTATTATTATATAGTATTAGTGCATAGTATTAATATATAGTAAGAGTGCACAGTATTATTATATATTATTAGTGCACAGTATTATTATACAGTATTAGTGCATAGTATTAATATATAGTAATAGTGCACAGAATTATTGTACAGTAGTAGTGCATAGTATTAATATATAGTAAGAGTGCATAGTATTATTATATAGTATTAGTGCACAGTATTATTATATAGTAATAGTGCACAGTATTATTATATAGTAATAGTGCACAGTATTATTATATAGTATTAGTGCATAGTATTAACATATAGTAATAGTGCACAGTATTAATATATAGTAAGAGTGCATTGTATTATTATATAGTATTAGTGCATAGTATTATTATATAGTAATAGTGCATATTATTATTATATAGTAATAGTGCACAGTATTATCATATAGTATTAGTGCATAGTATTAATATATAGTAATAGTGCACAGTATTATTATATAGTAGTAGTGCACAGTATTATTATATAGTAATAGTGCACAGTATTATTATATAGTAATAGTGCATAGTATTATTATATAGTATTAGTGCATAGTATTAACATATAGTAATAGTGCACAGTATTAATATATAGTAAGAGTGCATAGTATTATTATATAGTATTAGTGCACAGTATTATTATATAGTAATAGTGCACAGTATTATTATATAGTAATAGTGCATAGTATTATTATATAGCATAAGTGCACAGTATTATTATATAGTAAGAGTGCATAGTATTATTATATAGTATTAGTGCATAGTATTAACATATAGTAATAGTGCACAGTATTAATATATAGTAAGAGTGCATTGTATTATTATATAGTATTAGTGCATAGTATTATTATATAGTAATAGTGCATAGTATTATTATATAGTAATAGTGCACAGTATTATTATATAGTATTAGTGCATAGTATTAATATATAGTAATAGTGCACAGTATTATTATATAGTAGTAGTGCACAGTATTATTATATAGTATTAGTGCATAGTATTAATATATAGTAAGAGTGCACAGTATTATTATATATTATTAGTGCACAGTATTATTATACAGTATTAGTGCATAGTATTAATATATAGTAATAGTGCACAGTATTATTGTACAGTAGTAGTGCATAGTATTAATATATAGTAATAGTGCACAGTATTATTATATAGTAGTAGTGCATAGTATTATTATATAGTATTAGTGCATAGTATTAATATATAGTATTAGTGCACAGTATTATTATACTGTATAGTAATAGTACATAGTATTAATATATAGAAATAGTGCACAGTATTATTATATAGTAGTAGTGCATAGTATTAATATATAGTAATAGTGCACAGTATTATTATATAGTATTAGTTCACAGTATTATTATATAATATTAGTGCACAGTATTATTATATAGTATTAGTGCATAGTAATAATATATAGTAATAGTGCACAGTATTAATATATAGTATTAGTGCACAGTATTATTATATAGTAATAGTGCACATTATTATTATATAGCAATAGTGCACAGTATTAATATATAGCAATAGTGCACAGTATTATTATATAGTATTAGTGCATAGTATTAATATATAGTAATAGTGCACAGTATTAATATATAGTATTAGTGCACAATATTATTATATAGTAATAGTGCACAGTATTATTATATAGCAATAGTGCACACTATTAATATATAGCAATAGTGCACAGTATTATTATATAGTATTAGTGCATAGTATTAATATATAGTAATAGTGCACAGTATTAATATATAGTATTAGTGCACAGTATTATTATATAGTAATAGTGCACAGTATTATTATATAACAATAGTGCACAGCATTAATATATAGCAATAGTGCACAGTATTATTATATAGTACTAGAGCACAGTATTATTATATAGCAATAGTGCACAGTATTAATATATAGTAATAGTGCACAGTATTATTATATAGTAATAGTGCACAGTATTATTATATAGTATTAGTGCACAGTATTATTATATAGTAATAGTGCACAGTATTATTATATAGTAATAGTGCATAGTATTATTATATAGCATTAGTGCATAGTATTAACATATAGTAATAGTGCACAGTATTAATATATAGTAAGAGTGCATAGTATTATTATATAGTATTAGTGCATAGTATTATTATATAGTAATAGAGCACAGTATTATTATATAGTAATAGTGCACAGTATTATTATATAGTATTAGTGCATAGTATTAATATATAGTATTAGTGCATAGTATTAATATATAGTAATAGTGCACAGTATTAATATATAGTATTAGTGCACAGTATTATTATATAGTAATAGTGCACAGTATTATTATACTGTATAGTAATAGTACATAGTATTAATATATAGCAATAGTGCACAGTATTATTATATAGTAGTAGTGCATAGTATTAATATATAGTAATAGTGCACAGTATTATTATATAGTATTAGTTCACAGTATTATTATATAGTATTAGTGCACAGTATTATTATATAGTATTAGTGCATAGTATTAATATATAGTAATAGTGCACAGTATTAATATATAGTATTAGTGCATAGTATTAATATATAGTAATAGTGCACAGTATTAATATATAGTATTAGTGCACAGTATTATTATATAGTAATAGTGCACAGTATTATTATATAGCAATAGTGCACACTATTAATATATAGCAATAGTGCACAGTATTTTTATATAGTATTAGTGCATAGTATTAATATATAGTAATAGTGCACAGTATTAATATATAGTATTAGTGCACAGTATTATTATATAGTAATAGTGCACAGTATTATTATATAGTAATAGTGCATAGTATTATTATATAGTATTAGTGCATAGTATTAACATATAGTAATAGTGCACAGTATTAATATATAGTAAGAGTGCATTGTATTATTATATAGTATTAGTGCATAGTATTATTATATAGTAATAGTGCATATTATTATTATATAGTAATAGTGCACAGTATTATCATATAGTATTAGTGCATAGTATTAATATATAGTAATAGTGCACAGTATTATTATATAGTAGTAGTGCACAGTATTATTATATAGTAATAGTGCACAGTATTATTATATAGTAATAGTGCACAGTATTATTATATAGTATTAGTGCACAGTATTATTATATAGTAATAGTGCACAGTATTATTATATAGTAATAGTGCATAGTATTATTATATAGTATTAGTGCATAGTATTAACATATAGTAATAGTGCACAATATTAATATATAGTAAGAGTGCATTGTATTATTATATAGTATTAGTGCATAGTATTATTATATAGTAATAGTGCATAGTATTATTATATAGTAATAGTGCACAGTATTATTATATAGTATTAGTGCATAGTATTAATATATAGTAATAGTGCACAGTATTATTATATAGTAGTAGTGCACAGTATTATTATATAGTATTAGTGCATAGTATTAATATATAGTAAGAGTGCACAGTATTATTATATATTATTAGTGCACAGTATTATTATACAGTATTAGTGCATAGTATTAATATATAGTAATAGTGCACAGTATTATTGTACAGTAGTAGTTCATAGTATTAATATATAGTAAGAGTGCATAGTATTATTATATAGTATTAGTGCACAGTATTATTATATAGTAATAGTGCACAGTATTATTATATAGTAATAGTGCATAGTATTATTATATAGTATTAGTGCATAGTATTAACATATAGTAATAGTGCACAGTATTAATATATAGTAAGAGTGCATTGTATTATTATATAGTATTAGTGCATAGTATTATTATATAGTAATAGTGCATAGTATTATTATATAGTAATAGTGCACAGTATTATTGTACAGTAGTAGTGCATAGTATTAATATATAGTAATAGTGCACAGTATTATTATATAGTAGTAGTGCATAGTATTATTATATAGTATTAGTGCATAGTATTAATATATAGTATTAGTGCACAGTATTATTATACTGTATAGTAATAGTACATAGTATTAATATATAGCAATAGTGCACAGTATTATTATATAGTAGTAGTGCATAGTATTAATATATAGTAATAGTGCACAGTATTACTATATAGTATTAGTTCACAGTATTATTATATAATATTAGTGCACAGTATTATTATATAGTATTAGTGCATAGTATTAATATATAGTAATAGTGCACAGTATTAATATATAGTATTAGTGCACAGTATTATTATATAGTACTAGTGCACAGTATTATTATATAGCAATAGTGCACAGTATTAATATATAGCAATAGTGCACAGTATTATTATATAGTATTAGTGCATAGTATTAATATATAGTAATAGTGCACAGTATTAATATATAGTATTAGTGCACAGTATTATTATATAGTAATAGTGCACAGTATTATTATATAGCAATAGTGCACACTATTAATATATAGCAATAGTGCACAGTATTATTATATAGTATTAGTGCATAGTATTAATATATAGTAATAGTGCACAGTATTAATATATAGTATTAGTTGCACAGTATTATTATATAGTAATAGTGCACAGTATTATTATATAGTAGTAGTGCACAGTATTATTATATAGTATTAGTGCATAGTATTAATATATAGTAAGAGTGCACAGTATTATTATATATTATTAGTGCACAGTATTATTATACAGTATTAGTGCATAGTATTAATATATAGTAATAGTGCACAGTATTATTGTACAGTAGTAGTGCATAGTATTAATATATAGTAATAGTGCACAGTATTATTATATAGTAGTAGTGCATAGTATTATTATATAGTATTAGTGCATAGTATTAATATATAGTATTAGTGCACAGTATTATTATACTGTATAGTAATAGTACATAGTATTAATATATAGCAATAGTGCACAGTATTATTATATAGTAGTAGTGCATAGTATTAATATATAGTAATAGTGCACAGTATTATTATATAGTATTAGTTCACAGTATTATTATATAATATTAGTGCACAGTATTATTATATAGTATTAGTGCATAGTATTAATATATAGTAATAGTGCACAGTATTATTATATAGTATTAGTTCACAGTATTATTATATAATATTAGTGCACAGTATTATTATATAGTATTAGTGCATAGTAATAATATATAGTATTAGTGCACAATATTATTATATAGTAATAGTGCACAGTATTATTATATAGCAATAGTGCACTCTATTAATATATAGCAATAGTGCACAGTATTAATATATAGTAATAGTGCAAAGTATTAATATATAGTATTAGTGCACAGTATTATTATATAGTAATAGTGCACAGTATTATTATATAACAATAGTGCACAGCATTAATATATAGCAATAGTGCACAGTATTATTATATAGTACTAGAGCACAGTATTATTATATAGCAATAGTGCACAGTATTAATATATAGTAATAGTGCACAGTATTATTATATAGTAATAGTGCACAGTATTATTATATAGTATTAGTGCACAGTATTATTATATAGTAATAGTGCACAGTATTATTATATAGTAATAGTGCATAGTATTATTATATAGCATTAGTGCATAGTATTAACATATAGTAATAGTGCACAGTATTAATATATAGTAAGAGTGCATAGTATTATTATATAGTATTAGTGCATAGTATTATTATATAGTAATAGAGCACAGTATTATTATATAGTAATAGTGCACAGTATTATTATATAGTATTAGTGCATAGTATTAATATATAGTATTAGTGCATAGTATTAATATATAGTAATAGTGCACAGTATTATTATACTGTATAGTAATAGTACATAGTATTAATATATAGCAATAGTGCACAGTATTATTATATAGTAGTAGTGCATAGTATTAATATATAGTAATAGTGCACAGTATTATTATATAGTATTAGTTCACAGTATTATTATATAGTATTAGTGCACAGTATTATTATATAGTATTAGTGCATAGTATTAATATATAGTAATAGTGCACAGTATTAATATATAGTATTAGTGCATAGTATTAATATATAGTAATAGTGCACAGTATTAATATATAGTATTAGTGCACAGTATTATTATATAGTAATAGTGCACAGTATTATTATATAGCAATAGTGCACACTATTAATATATAGCAATAGTGCACAGTATTTTTATATAGTATTAGTGCATAGTATTAATATATAGTAATAGTGCACAGTATTAATATATAGTATTAGTGCACAGTATTATTATATAGTAATAGTGCACAGTATTATTATATAGTAATAGTGCATAGTATTATTATATAGTATTAGTGCATAGTATTAACATATAGTAATAGTGCACAGTATTAATATATAGTAAGAGTGCATTGTATTATTATATAGTATTAGTGCATAGTATTATTATATAGTAATAGTGCATATTATTATTATATAGTAATAGTGCACAGTATTATCATATAGTATTAGTGCATAGTATTAATATATAGTAATAGTGCACAGTATTATTATATAGTAGTAGTGCACAGTATTATTATATAGTAATAGTGCACAGTATTATTATATAGTAATAGTGCATAGTATTATTATATAGTATTAGTGCATAGTATTAACATATAGTAATAGTGCACAGTATTAATATATAGTAAGAGTGCATAGTATTATTATATAGTATTAGTGCACAGTATTATTATATAGTAATAGTGCACAGTATTATTATATAGTAATAGTGCATAGTATTATTATATAGTATTAGTGCATAGTATTAACATATAGTAATAGTGCACAGTATTAATATATAGTAAGAGTGCATTGTATTATTATATAGTATTAGTGCATAGTATTATTATATAGTAATATTGCATAGTATTATTATATAGTAATAGTGCACAGTATTATTATATAGTATTAGTGCATAGTATTAATATATAGTAATAGTGCACAGTATTATTATATAGTAGTAGTGCACAGTATTATTATATAGTATTAGTGCATAGTATTAATATATAGTAAGAGTGCACAGTATTATTATATATTATTAGTGCACAGTATTATTATACAGTATTAGTGCATAGTATTAATATATAGTAATAGTGCACAGTATTATTGTACAGTAGTAGTTCATAGTATTAATATATAGTAAGAGTGCATAGTATTATTATATAGTATTAGTGCACAGTATTATTATATAGTAATAGTGCACAGTATTATTATATAGTAATAGTGCATAGTATTATTATATAGTATTAGTGCATAGTATTAACATATAGTAATAGTGCACAGTATTAATATATAGTAAGAGTGCATTGTATTATTATATAGTATTAGTGCATAGTATTATTATATAGTAATAGTGCATAGTATTATTATATAGTAATAGTGCACAGTATTATTATATAGTATTAGTGCATAGTATTAATATATAGTAATAGTGCACAGTATTATTATATAGTAGTAGTGCACAGTATTATTATATAGTATTAGTGCATAGTATTAATATATAGTAAGAGTGCACAGTATTATTATATATTATTAGTGCACAGTATTATTATACAGTATTAGTGCATAGTATTAATATATAGTAATAGTGCACAGTATTATTGTACAGTAGTAGTGCATAGTATTAATATATAGTAATAGTGCACAGTATTATTATATAGTAGTAGTGCATAGTATTATTATATAGTATTAGTGCATAGTATTAATATATAGTATTAGTGCACAGTATTATTATACTGTATAGTAATAGTACATAGTATTAATATATAGCAATAGTGCACAGTATTATTATATAGTAGTAGTGCATAGTATTAATATATAGTAATAGTGCACAGTATTATTATATAGTATTAGTTCACAGTATTATTATATAATATTAGTGCACAGTATTATTATATAGTATTAGTGCATAGTATTAATATATAGTAATAGTGCACAGTATTAATATATAGTATTAGTGCACAGTATTATTATATAGTACTAGTGCACAGTATTATTATATAGCAATAGTGCACAGTATTAATATATAGCAATAGTGCACAGTATTATTATATAGTATTAGTGCATAGTATTAATATATAGTAATAGTGCACAGTATTAATATATAGTATTAGTGCACAGTATTATTATATAGTAATAGTGCACAGTATTATTATATAGCAATAGTGCACACTATTAATATATAGCAATAGTGCACAGTATTATTATATAGTATTAGTGCATAGTATTAATATATAGTAATAGTGCACAGTATTAATATATAGTATTAGTTGCACAGTATTATTATATAGTAATAGTGCACAGTATTATTACATAACAATAGTGCACAGCATTAATATATAGCAATAGTGCACAGTATTATTATATAGTACTAGAGCACAGTATTATTATATAGCAATAGTGCACAGTATTAATATATAGTAATAGTGCACAGTATTATTATATAGTAATAGTGCACAGTATTATTATATAGTATTAGTGCACAGTATTATTATATAGTAATAGTGCACAGTATTATTATATAGTAATAGTGCATAGTATTATTATATAGCATTAGTGCATAGTATTAACATATAGTAATAGTGCACAGTATTAATATATAGTAAGAGTGCATAGTATTATTATATAGTATTAGTGCATAGTATTATTATATAGTAATAGTGCACAGTATTATTATATAGTAATAGTGCATAGTATTATTATATAGCATTAGTGCATAGTATTAACATATAGTAATAGTGCACAGTATTAATATATAGTAAGAGTGCATAGTATTATTATATAGTATTAGTGCATAGTATTATTATATAGTAATAGTGCATAGTATTATTATATAGCATTAGTGCATAGTATTAACATATAGTATTAGTGCATAGTATTAATATATAGAATTAGTGCATAGTATTAATATATAGTAATAGTGCACAGTATTAATATATAGTATTAGTGCACAGTATTATTATATAGTAATAGTGCACAGTATTATTATACTGTATAGTAATAGTACATAGTATTAATATATAGCAATAGTGCACAGTATTATTATATAGTAGTAGTGCATAGTATTAATATATAGTAATAGTGCACAGTATTATTATATAGTATTAGTTCACAGTATTATTATATAGTATTTGTGCACAGTATTATTATATAGTATTAGTGCATAGTATTAATATATAGTAATAGTGCACAGTATTAATATATAGTATTAGTGCACAGTATTATTATATAGTAATAGTGCACAGTATTATTATATAGCAATAGTGCACAGTATTAATATATAGCAATAGTGCACAGTATTATTATATAGTATTAGTGCATAGTATTAATATATAGTAATAGTGCACAGTATTAATATATAGTATTAGTGCACAGTATTATTATATAGTAATAGTGCACAGTATTATTATATAGCAATAGTGCACACTATTAATATATAGCAATAGTGCACAGTATTATTATATAGTATTAGTGCATAGTATTAATATATAGTAATAGTGCACAGTATTAATATATAGTATTAGTGCACAGTATTATTATATAGTAATAGTGCACAGTATTATTATATAGTAATAGTGCATAGTATTATTATATAGTATTAGTGCATAGTATTAACATATAGTAATAGTGCACAGTATTAATATATAGTAAGAGTGCATTGTATTATTATATAGTATTAGTGCATAGTATTATTATATAGTAATAGTGCATATTATTATTATATAGTAATAGTGCACAGTATTATTATATAGTATTAGTGCATAGTATTAATAAATAGTAATAGTGCACAGTATTATTATATAGTAGTAGTGCATAGTATTATTATATAGTATTAGTGCATAGTATTAATATATAGTAAGAGTGCACAGTATTATTATATATTATTAGTGCACAGTATTATTATACAGTATTAGTGCATAGTATTAATATATAGTAATAGTGCACAGTATTATTGTACAGTAGTAGTGCATAGTATTAATATATAGTAATAGTGCACAGTATTATTATATAGTAGCAGTGCATAGAATTATTATATAGTATTAGTGCATAGTATTAATATATAGTATTAGTGCACAGTATTATTATATAGCAATAGTGCACAGTATTAATATATAGCAATAGTGCACAGTATTATTATATAGTATTAGTGCATAGTATTAATATATAGTAATAGTGCACAGTATTAATATATAGTATTAGTGCACAGTATTATTATATAGTAATAGTGCACAGTATTATTATATAGCAATAGTGCACAGTATTATTATATAGCAATAGTGCACACTATTAATATATAGCAATAGTGCACAGTATTATTATATAGTACTAGAGCACAGTATTATTATATAGCAATAGTGCACAGTATTAATATATAGTAATAGTGCACAGTATTATTATATAGTAATAGTGCACAGTATTATTATACTGTATAGTAATAGTACATAGTATTAATATATAGCAATAGTGCACAGTATTATTATATAGTAGTAGTGCATAGTATTAATATATAATAATAGTGCACAGTATTAATATATAGTATTAGTGCACAGTATTATTATATAGTAATAGTGCACAGTATTATTATATAGCAATAGTGCACAGTATTAATATATAGCAATAGTGTACAGTATTATTACATAGTACTAGAGCACAGTATTATTATATAGCAATAGTGCACAGTATTAATATATAGTAATAGTGCACAGTATTAATATATAGCAATAGTGCACAGTATTATTATATAGTAGTAGTGCATAGTATTAATATATAGTAATAGTGCATAGTATTATTATATAGTATTAGTGCACAGTATTATTATATAGTATTAGTGCACAGTATTAATATATAGTAATAGTGCACAATATTATTATATAGTATTAGTGCATAGTATTAATATATAGTAACAGTGCACAGTATTAATATATAGTATTAGTGCACAGTATTATTATATAGTAATAGTGCACAGTATTATTATATAGCAATAGTGCACAGTATTAATATATAGCAATAGTGTACAGTATTATTACATAGTACTAGAGCACAGTATTATTATATAGCAATAGTGCACAGTATTAATATATAGTAATAGTGCACAGTATTATTATATAGTAATAGTGCACAGTATTATTATATAGTATTAGTGCATAGTATTAATATATAGTAATAGTGCACAGTATTAATATATAGTATTAGTGCACAGTATTATTATATAGTAATAGTGCACAGTATTATTATATAGTAATAGTGCATAGTATTATTATATAGTATTAGTGCATAGTATTAACATATAGTAATAGTGCACAGTATTAATATATAGTAAGAGTGCATAGTATTATTATATAGTATTAGTGCACAGTATTATTATATAGTAATAGTGCACAGTATTATTATATAGTATTAGTGCATAGTATTAATATATAGTAATAGTGCACAGTATTATTATATAGTAGTAGTGCACAGTATTATTATATAGTATTAGTGCATAGTATTAATATATAGTAAGAGTGCACAGTATTATTATATATTATTAGTGCACAGTATTATTATACAGTATTAGTGCATAGTATTAATATATAGTAATAGTGCACAGTATTATTGTACAGTAGTAGTGCATAGTATTAATATATAGTAAGAGTGCATAGTATTATTATATAGTATTAGTGCACAGTATTATTATATAGTAATAGTGCACAGTATTATTATATAGTAATAGTGCATAGTATTATTATATAGTATTAGTGCATAGTATTATCATATAGTAATAGTGCACAGTATTAATATATAGTAAGATTGCATTGTATTATTATATAGTATTAGTGCATAGTATTATTATATAGTAATAGTGCATAGTATTATTATATAGTAATAGTGCACAGTATTATTATATAGTATTAGTGCATAGTATTAATATATAGTAATAGTGCACAGTATTATTATATAGTAGTAGTGCACAGTATTATTATATAGTATTAGTGCATAGTATTAATATATAGTAAGAGTGCACAGTATTATTATATATTATTAGTGCACAGTATTATTATACAGTATTAGTGCATAGTATTAATATATAGTAATAGTGCACAGTATTATTGTACAGTAGTAGTGCATAGTATTAATATATAGTAATAGTGCACAGTATTATTATATAGTAGTAGTGCATAGTATTAATATATAGTAATAGTGCACAGTATTATTATATAGTATTAGTTCACAGTATTATTATATAATATTAGTGCACAGTATTATTATATAGTATTAGTGCATAGTATTAATATATAGTAATAGTGCACAGTATTAATATATAGTATTAGTGCACAGTATTATTATATAGTAATAGTGCACATTATTATTATATAGCAATAGTGCACAGTATTAATATATAGCAATAGTGCACAGTATTATTATATAGTATTAGTGCATAGTATTAATATATAGTAATAGTGCACAGTATTAATATATAGTATTAGTGCACAGTATTATTATATAGTAATAGTGCACAGTATTATTATATAGCAATAGTGCACACTATTAATATATAGCAATAGTGCACAGTATTATTATATAGTATTAGTGCATAGTATTAATATATAGTAATAGTGCACAGTATTAATATATAGTATTAGTGCACAGTATTATTATATAGTAATAGTGCACAGTATTATTATATAGTACTAGAGCACAGTATTATTATATAGCAATAGTGCACAGTATTAATATATAGTAATAGTGCACAGTATTATTATATAGTAATAGTGCACAGTATTATTATATAGTATTAGTGCACAGTATTATTATATAGTAATAGTGCACAGTATTATTATATAGTAATAGTGCATAGTATTATTATATAGCATTAGTGCATAGTATTAACATATAGTAATAGTGCACAGTATTAATATATAGTAAGAGTGCATAGTATTATTATATAGTATTAGTGCATAGTATTATTATATAGTAATAGTGAACAGTATTATTATATAGTAATAGTGCACAGTATTATTATATAGTATTAGTGCATAGTATTATTATATAGTATTAGTGCACAGTATTATTATATAGTAATAGTGCACAGTATTATTATATAGTAATAGTGCATAGTATTATTATATAGTATTAGTGCACAGTATTAATATATAGTAAGACTGCATTGTATTATTATATAGTATTAGTGCATAGTATTATTATATAGTAATAGTGCATAGTATTATTATATAGTAATAGTGCACAGTATTATTATATAGTATTAGTGCATAGTATTAATATATAGTAATAGTGCACAGTATTATTATATAGTAGTAGTGCACAGTATTATTATATAGTATTAGTGCATAGTATTAATATATAGTAAGAGTGCACAGTATTATTATATATTATTAGTGCACAGTATTATTATACAGTATTAGTGCATAGTATTAATATATAGTAATAGTGCACAGTATTATTGTACAGTAGTAGTGCATGGTATTAATATATAGTAATAGTGCACAGTATTATTATATAGTAGTAGTGCATAGTATTATTATATAGTATTAGTGCATAGTATTAATATATAGTATTAGTGCACAGTATTATTATACTGTATAGTAATAGTACATAGTATTAATATATAGCAATAGTGCACAGTATTATTATATAGTAGTAGTGCATAGTATTATTATATAGTAATAGTGCATAGTATTATTATATAGTAATAGTGCACAGTATTATTATATAGTATTAGTGCATAGTATTAATATATAGTAATAGTGCACAGTATTATTATATAGTAGTAGTGCACAGTATTATTATATAGTATTAGTGCATAGTATTAATATATAGTAAGAGTGCACAGTATTATTATATATTATTAGTGCACAGTATTATTATACAGTATTAGTGCATAGTATTATTATACAGTATTAGTGCATAGTATTAATATATAGTAATAGTGCACAGTATTATTGTACAGTAGTAGTGCATAGTATTAATATATAGTAATAGTGCACAGTATTATTATATAGTAGTAGTGCATAGTATTATTATATAGTATTAGTGCATAGTATTAATATATAGTATTAGTGCACAGTATTATTATACTGTATAGTAATAGTACATAGTATTAATATATAGCAATAGTGCACAGTATTATTATATAGTATTAGTTCACAGTATTATTATATAATATTAGTGCACAGTATTATTATATAGTATTAGTGCATAGTATTAATATATAGTAATAGTGCACAGTATTATTATATAGTAGTAGTGCACAGTATTATTATATAGTATTAGTGCATAGTATTAATATATAGTAAGAGTGCACAGTATTATTATATATTATTAGTGCACAGTATTATTATACAGTATTAGTGCATAGTATTAATATATAGTAATAGTGCACAGTATTATTGTACAGTAGTAGTGCATAGTATTAATATATAGTAATAGTGCACAGTATTATTATATAGTAGTAGTGCATAGTATTATTATATAGTATTAGTGCATAGTATTAATATATAGTATTAGTGCACAGTATTATTATACTGTATAGTAATAGTACATAGTATTAATATATAGCAATAGTGCACAGTATTATTATATAGTAGTAGTGCATAGTATTAATATATAGTAATAGTGCACAGTATTATTATATAGTATTAGTTCACAGTATTATTATATAATATTAGTGCACAGTATGATTATATAGTATTAGTGCATAGTATTAATATATAGTAATAGTGCACAGTATTAATATATAGTATTAGTGCACAGTATTATTATATAGTAATAGTGCACAGTATTATTATATAGCAATAGTGCACAGTATTAATATATAGCAATAGTGCACAGTATTATTATATAGTATTAGTGCATAGTATTAATATATAGTAATAGTGCACAGTATTAATATATAGTATTAGTGCACAGTATTATTATATAGTAATAGTGCACAGTATTATTATATAGCAATAGTGCACACTATTAATATATAGCAATAGTGCACAGTATCATTATATAGTATTAGTGCATAGTATTAATATATAGTAATAGTGCACAGTATTAATATATAGTATTAGTGCACAGTATTATTATATAGTAATATTGCACAGTATTATTATATAACAATAGTGCACAGCATTAATATATAGCAATAGTGCACAGTATTATTATATAGTACTAGAGCACAGTATTATTATATAGCAATAGTGCACAGTATTAATATATAGTAATAGTGCACAGTATTATTATATAGTAATAGTGCACAGTATTAATATATAGTATTAGTGCACAGTATTATTATATAGTAATAGTGCATAGTATTATTATATAGCATTAGTGCATAGTATTAACATATAGTAATAGTGCACAGTATTAATATATAGTAAGAGTGCATAGTATTATTATATAGTATTAGTGCATAGTATTATTATATAGTAATAGTGCACAGTATTATTATATAGTAATAGTGCACAGTATTATTATATAGTAATAGTGCATAGTATTATTATATAGCATTAGTGCATAGTATTAATATATAGTAATAGTGCACAGTATTATTATATAGTAGTAGTGCATAGAATTGTTATATAGTATTAGTGCATAGTATTAATATATAGTATTAGTGCACAGTATTATTATACTGTATAGTAATAGTACATAGTATTAATATATAGCAATAGTGCACAGTATTATTATATAGTAGTAGTGCATAGTATTAATATATAGTAATAGTGCACAGTATTATTATATAGTATTAGTTCACAGTATTATTATATAATATTAGTGCACAGTATTATTATATAGTATTAGTGCATAGTATTAATATATAGTAATAGTGCACAGTATTATTATATAGTAATAGTGCACAGTATTATTATATAGCAATAGTGCACAGTATTAATATATAGCAATAGTGCACAGTATTATTATATAGTATTAGTGCATAGTATTAATATATAGTAATAGTGCACAGTATTAATATATAGTATTAGTGCACAGTATTATTATATAGTAATAGTGCACAGTATTATTATATAGCAATAGTGCACACTATTAATATATAGCAATAGTGCACAGTATTATTATATAGTATTAGTGCATGGTATTAATATATAGTAATAGTGCACAGTATTAATATATAGTATTAGTGCACAGTATTATTATATAGTTTTAGTGCACAGTATTATTATATAACAATAGTGCACAGTATTAATATATAGCAATAGTGCACAGTATTATTATATAGTACTAGAGCACAGTATTATTATATAGCAATAGTGCACAGTATTATTATATAGTAATAGTGCACAGTATTATTATATAGTAATAGTGCACAGTATTATTATATAGTATTAGTGCATAGTATTAATATATAGTAATAGTGCACAGTATTATTATATAGTAGTAGTGCACAGTATTATTATACAGTATTAGTGCATAGTATTATTATATAGTAATAGTGCACAGTATTATTATATAGTAATAGTGCACAGTATTATTATATAGTATTAGTGCATAGTATTAATATATAGTTAGAGTGCACAGTATTATTATATATTATTAGTGCACAGTATTATTATACAGTATTAGTGCATAGTATTAATATATAGTAATAGTGCACAGTATTATTGTACAGTAGTAGTGCATAGTATTAATATATAGTAATAGTGCACAGTATTATTATATAGTAGTAGTGCATAGTATTATTATATAGTATTAGTGCACAGTATTATTATATAGTATTAGTGCATAGTATTAATATATAGTTAGAGTGCACAGTATTATTATATATTATTAGTGCACAGTATTATTATACAGTATTAGTGCATAGTATTAATATATAGTAATAGTGCACAGTATTATTGTACAGTAGTAGTGCATAGTATTAATATATAGTAATAGTGCACAGTATTATTATATAGTAGTAGTGCATAGTATTATTATATAGTAATAGTGCACAGTATTATTATATAGTATTAGTGCATAGTATTAATATATAGTAATAGTGCACAGTATTATTATATAGTAGTAGTGCATAGTATTATTATATAGTATTAGTGCATAGTATTAATATATAATAAGAGTGCACAGTATTATTATATATTATTAGTGCACAGTATTATTATACAGTAGTAGTGCATAGTATTAATATATAGTAATAGTGCACAGTATTATTATATAGTAGTAGTGCATAGAATTGTTATATAGTATTAGTGCATAGTATTAATATATAGTATTAGTGCACAGTATTATTATACTGTATAGTAATAGTACATAGTATTAATATATAGCAATAGTGCACAGTATTATTATATAGTAGTAGTGCATAGTATTAATATATAGTAATAGTGCACAGTATTATTATATAGTATTAGTTCACAGTATTATTATATAATATTAGTGCACAGTATTATTATATAGTATTAGTGCATAGTATTAATATATAGTAATAGTGCACAGTATTATTATATAGTAATAGTGCACAGTATTATTATATAGCAATAGTGCACAGTATTAATATATAGCAATAGTGCACAGTATTATTATATAGTATTAGTGCATAGTATTAATATATAGTAATAGTGCACAGTATTAATATATAGTATTAGTGCACAGTATTATTATAAAGTAATAGTGCACAGTATTATTATATAGCAATAGTGCACACTATTAATATATAGCAATAGTGCACAGTATTATTATATAGTATTAGTGCATGGTATTAATATATAGTAATAGTGCACAGTATTAATATATAGTATTAGTGCACAGTATTATTATATAGTAATAGTGCACAGTATTATTATATAGTATTAGTGCACAGTATTATTATATAGTAATAGTGCACAGTATTATTATATAGTAATAGTGCATAGTATTATTATATAGTATTAGTGCACAGTATTATTATATAGTAATAGTGCACAGTATTATTATATAGTAATAGTGCATAGTATTATTATATAGCATTAGTGCATAGTATTAACATATAGTAATAGTGCACAGTATTAATATATAGTAAGAGTGCATAGTATTATTATATAGTATTAGTGCATAGTATTATTATATAGTAATAGTGCACAGTATTATTATATAGTAATAGTGCACAGTATTATTATATAGTATTAGTGCATAGTATTAATATATAGTAATAGTGCACAGTATTATTATATAGTAGTAGTGCACAGTATTATTATACAGTATTAGTGCATAGTATTATTATATAGTAATAGTGCACAGTATTATTATATAGTAATAGTGCACAGTATTATATATAGTACTGTGCACTATTACTATATATTAATACTATGCACTACTACTATATAATAATACTGTGCACTATTGCTATATATTAATACTATGTACTATTACTATACAGTATAATAATACTGTGCACTAATACTATATATTAATACTATGCACTAATACTATATAATAATACTATGCACTACTACTATATAATAATACTGTGCACTATTACTATATATTAATACCATGCACTACTACTGTACAATAATACTGTGCACTATTACTATATATTAATACTATGCACTAATACTGTATATAATACTGTGCACTAATAATATATAATAATACTGTGCACTCTTACTATATATAATACTATGCACTAATACTATATAATAATACTGTGCACTACTACTATATAATAATACTGTGCACTATAACTATATATTAATACTATGCACTAATACTATATAATAATACTGTGCACTATTACTATATAATAATACTATGCACTATTACTATATAATAATACTATGCACTAATACTATATAATAATACAATGCAGTCTTACTATATATTAATACTGTGCACTAATACTATATAATAATACTATGCACTATTACTATATAATAATACTGTGCACTATTACTATATAATAATACTGTGCACTAATACTATATAATAATACTATGCACTCTTACTATATATTAATACTATGAACTACTACTGTACAATAATACTGTGCACTAATAATATATAATAATACTGTGCACTCTTACTATATATTAATACTATGCACTAATACTATATAATAATACTGTGCACTACTACTATATAATAATACTGTGCACTAATTACTATATATTAATACTATGCACTAATACTATATAATAATACTGTGCACTATTACTATATAATAATACTATGCACTATTACTATATAATAATACTATGCACTAATACTATATAATAATACAATGCACTCTTACTATATATTAATACTGTGCACTATTACTATATGTTAATACTATGCACTAATACTATATAATAATACTATGCACTATTACTATATAATAATACTGTGCACTATTACTATATAATAATACTGTGCACTAATACTATATAATAATACTATGCACTCTCTACTATATAATAATACTGTGCACTAATGCTATATAATAATACTATGCACTACTACTATATAATAATACTGTGCACTATTACTATATAATAATACTGTGCACTAATACTATATAATAATACTATGCACTCTTACTATATATTAATACTGTGCACTATTACTATATGTTAATACTATGCACTAATACTATATAATAATACTATGCACTATTACTATATAATAATACTGTGCACTATTACTATATAATAATACTGTGCACTAATACTATATATTAATACTGTGCACTATTACTATATATTAATACTATGCACTAATACTATATAATAATAACTGTGCACTATTACTATATAATAATACTGTGCACTATTACTATATATTAATACTGTGCACTATTGCTATATAATAATACTGTGCACTATTGCTATATATTAATACTGTGCACTATTACTATATAATAATACTGTGCACTATTGCTATATAATAATACTGTGCTCTAGTACTATGTAATAATACTGTACACTATTGCTATATATTAATACTGTGCACTATTGCTATATAATATTACTGTGCACTATTACTATATAATAATACTGTGCACTAATACTATATAATAATACTGTGCACTATTGCTATATAATAATACTGTGCTCTAGTACTATATAATAATACTATGCACTACTACTATATAATAATACTGTGCACTATTGCTATATATTAATACTATGTACTATTACTATAATAGTAATAGTGCACAGTATTATTATATAGTATTAGTTCACAGTATTATTATATAATATTAGTGCACAGTATGATTATATAGTATTAGTGCATAGTATTAATATATAGTAATAGTGCACAGTATTAATATATAGTATTAGTGCACAGTATTATTATATAGTAAATAGTGCACAGTATTATTATATAGCAATAGTGCACAGTATTAATATATAGCAATAGTGCACAGTATTATTATATAGTATTAGTGCATAGTATTAATATATAGTAATAGTGCACAGTATTAATATATAGTATTAGTGCACAGTATTATTATATAGTAATAGTGCACAGTATTATTATATAGCAATAGTGCACACTATTAATATATAGCAATAGTGCACAGTATCATTATATAGTATTAGTGCATAGTATTAATATATAGTAATAGTGCACAGTATTAATATATAGTATTAGTGCACAGTATTATTATATAGTAATATTGCACAGTATTATTATATAACAATAGTGCACAGCATTAATATATAGCAATAGTGCACAGTATTATTATATAGTAGTAGTGCATAGTATTAATATATAGTAATAGTGCACAGTATTATTATATAGTATTAGTTCACAGTATTATTATATAATATTAGTGCACAGTATGATTATATAGTATTAGTGCATAGTATTAATATATAGTAATAGTGCACAGTATTAATATATAGTATTAGTGCACAGTATTATTATATAGTAATAGTGCACAGTATTATTATATAGCAATAGTGCACAGTATTAATATATAGCAATAGTGCACAGTATTATTATATAGTATTAGTGCATAGTATTAATATATAGTAATAGTGCACAGTATTAATATATAGTATTAGTGCACAGTATTATTATATAGTAATAGTGCACAGTATTATTATATAGCAATAGTGCACACTATTAATATATAGCAATAGTGCACAGTATCATTATATAGTATTAGTGCATAGTATTAATATATAGTAATAGTGCACAGTATTAATATATAGTATTAGTGCACAGTATTATTATATAGTAATATTGCACAGTATTATTATATAACAATAGTGCACAGCATTAATATATAGCAATAGTGCACAGTATTATTATATAGTACTAGAGCACAGTATTATTATATAGCAATAGTGCACAGTATTAATATATAGTAATAGTGCACAGTATTATTATATAGTAATAGTGCACAGTATTAATATATAGTATTAGTGCACAGTATTATTATATAGTAATAGTGCACACTATTAATATATAGCAATAGTGCACACTATTAATATATAGCAATAGTGCACAGTATTATTATATAGTACTAGAGCACAGTATTATTATATAGTAATAGTGCACAGTATTAATATATAGTAATAGTGCACAGTATTATTATATAGTAATAGTGCACAGTATTATTATACTGTATAGTAATAGTACATAGTATTAATATATAGCAATAGTGCACAGTATTATTATATAGTAGTAGTGCATAGTATTAATATATAATAATAGTGCACAGTATTAATATATAGTATTAGTGCACAGTATTATTATATAGTAATAGTGCACAGTAATATTATATAGCAATAGTGCACAGTATTAATATATAGCAATAGTGTACAGTATTATTACATAGTACTAGAGCACAGTATTATTATATAGCAATAGTGCACAGTATTATTATATAGTAATAGTGCACAGTATTAATATATAGCAATAGTGCACAGTATTATTATATAGCAATAGTGCACAGTATTAATATATAGTAATAGTGCACAGTATTATTATATAGTAATAGTGCACAGTATTATTATATAGTATTAGTGCATAGTATTAATATATAGTAATAGTGCACAGTATTAATATATAGTATTAGTGCACAGTATTATTATATAGTAATAGTGCACAGTATTATTATATAGTAATAGTGCATAGTATTATTATATAGTATTAGTGCATAGTATTAACATATAGTAATAGTGCACAGTATTAATATATAGTAAGAGTGCATAGTATTATTATATAGTATTAGTGCACAGTATTATTATATAGTAATAGTGCACAGTATTATTATATAGTAGTAGTGCATAGTATTATTATATAGCATTAGTGCACAGTATTATTATATAGTAAGAGTGCATAGTATTATTATATAGTATTAGTGCACAGTATTATTATATAGTAATAGTGCACAGTATTATTATATAGTAATAGTGCATAGTATTATTATATAGTATTAGTGCATAGTATTAACATATAGTAATAGTGCACAGTATTAATATATAGTAAGAGTGCATTGTATTATTATATAGTATTAGTGCATAGTATTATTATATAGTAATAGTGCATAGTATTATTATATAGTAATAGTGCACAGTATTATTATATAGTATTAGTGCATAGTATTAATATATAGTAATAGTGCACAGTATTATTATATAGTAGTAGTGCACAGTATTATTATATAGTATTAGTGCATAGTATTAATATATAGTAAGAGTGCACAGTATTATTATATATTATTAGTGCACAGTATTATTATACAGTATTAGTGCATAGTATTAATATATAGTAATAGTGCACAGTATTATTGTACAGTAGTAGTGCATAGTATTAATATATAGTAAGAGTGCATAGTATTATTATATAGTATTAGTGCACAGTATTATTATATAGTAATAGTGCACAGTATTATTATATAGTAATAGTGCACAGTATTATTATATAGTATTAGTGCATAGTATTAACATATAGTAATAGTGCACAGTATTAATATATAGTAAGAGTGCATTGTATTATTATATAGTATTAGTGCATAGTATTATTATATAGTAATAGTGCATATTATTATTATATAGTAATAGTGCACAGTATTATCATATAGTATAACTATATAGTATTATTATATAGCAATAGTGCACAGTATTAATATATAGCAATAGTGCACAGTATTATTATATAGTATTAGTGCATAGTATTAATATATAGTAATAGTGCACAGTATTAATATATATTATTAGTGCACAGTATTATTATATAGTAATAGTGCACAGTATTATTATATAGCAATAGTGCACACTATTAATATATAGCAATAGTGCACAGTATTATTATATAGTATTAGTGCATAGTATTAATATATAGTAATAGTGCACAGTATTAATATATAGTATTAGTTGCACAGTATTATTATATAGTAATAGTGCACAGTATTATTATATAGTAGTAGTGCACAGTATTATTATATAGTATTAGTGCATAGTATTAATATATAGTAAGAGTGCACAGTATTATTATATATTATTAGTGCACAGTATTATTATACAGTATTAGTGCATAGTATTAATATATAGTAATAGTGCACAGTATTATTGTACAGTAGTAGTGCATAGTATTAATATATAGTAATAGTGCACAGTATTATTATATAGTAGTAGTGCATAGTATTATTATATAGTATTAGTGCATAGTATTAATATATAGTATTAGTGCACAGTATTATTATACTGTATAGTAATAGTACATAGTATTAATATATAGCAATAGTGCACAGTATTATTATATAGTAGTAGTGCATAGTATTAATATATAGTAATAGTGCACAGTATTATTATATAGTATTAGTTCACAGTATTATTATATAATATTAGTGCACAGTATTATTATATAGTATTAGTGCATAGTATTAATATATAGTAATAGTGCACAGTATTATTATATAGTATTAGTTCACAGTATTATTATATAATATTAGTGCACAGTATTATTATATAGTATTAGTGCATAGTAATAATATATAGTATTAGTGCACAATATTATTATATAGTAATAGTGCACAGTATTATTATATAGCAATAGTGCACTCTATTAATATATAGCAATAGTGCACAGTATTAATATATAGTAATAGTGCAAAGTATTAATATATAGTATTAGTGCACAGTATTATTATATAGTAATAGTGCACAGTATTATTATATAACAATAGTGCACAGCATTAATATATAGCAATAGTGCACAGTATTATTATATAGTACTAGAGCACAGTATTATTATATAGCAATAGTGCACAGTATTAATATATAGTAATAGTGCACAGTATTATTATATAGTAATAGTGCACAGTATTATTATATAGTATTAGTGCACAGTATTATTATATAGTAATAGTGCACAGTATTATTATATAGTAATAGTGCATAGTATTATTATATAGCATTAGTGCATAGTATTAACATATAGTAATAGTGCACAGTATTAATATATAGTAAGAGTGCATAGTATTATTATATAGTATTAGTGCATAGTATTATTATATAGTAATAGAGCACAGTATTATTATATAGTAATAGTGCACAGTATTATTATATAGTATTAGTGCATAGTATTAATATATAGTATTAGTGCATAGTATTAATATATAGTAATAGTGCACAGTATTAATATATAGTATTAGTGCACAGTATTATTATATAGTAATAGTGCACAGTATTATTATACTGTATAGTAATAGTACATAGTATTAATATATAGCAATAGTGCACAGTATTATTATATAGTAGTAGTGCATAGTATTAATATATAGTAATAGTGCACAGTATTATTATATAGTATTAGTTCACAGTATTATTATATAGTATTAGTGCACAGTATTATTATATAGTATTAGTGCATAGTATTAATATATAGTAATAGTGCACAGTATTAATATATAGTATTAGTGCATAGTATTAATATATAGTAATAGTGCACAGTATTAATATATAGTATTAGTGCACAGTATTATTATATAGTAATAGTGCACAGTATTATTATATAGCAATAGTGCACACTATTAATATATAGCAATAGTGCACAGTATTTTTATATAGTATTAGTGCATAGTATTAATATATAGTAATAGTGCACAGTATTAATATATAGTATTAGTGCACAGTATTATTATATAGTAATAGTGCACAGTATTATTATATAGTAATAGTGCATAGTATTATTATATAGTATTAGTGCATAGTATTAACATATAGTAATAGTGCACAGTATTAATATATAGTAAGAGTGCATTGTATTATTATATAGTATTAGTGCATAGTATTATTATATAGTAATAGTGCATATTATTATTATATAGTAATAGTGCACAGTATTATCATATAGTATTAGTGCATAGTATTAATATATAGTAATAGTGCACAGTATTATTATATAGTAGTAGTGCACAGTATTATTATATAGTAATAGTGCACAGTATTATTATATAGTAATAGTGCATAGTATTATTATATAGTATTAGTGCATAGTATTAACATATAGTAATAGTGCACAGTATTAATATATAGTAAGAGTGCATAGTATTATTATATAGTATTAGTGCACAGTATTATTATATAGTAATAGTGCACAGTATTATTATATAGTATTAGTGCATAGTATTAATATATAGTAAGAGTGCACAGTATTATTATATATTATTAGTGCACAGTATTATTATACAGTATTAGTGCATAGTATTAATATATAGTAATAGTGCACAGTATTATTGTACAGTAGTAGTTCATAGTATTAATATATAGTAAGAGTGCATAGTATTATTATATAGTATTAGTGCACAGTATTATTATATAGTAATAGTGCACAGTATTATTATATAGTAATAGTGCATAGTATTATTATATAGTATTAGTGCATAGTATTAACATATAGTAATAGTGCACAGTATTAATATATAGTAAGAGTGCATTGTATTATTATATAGTATTAGTGCATAGTATTATTATATAGTAATAGTGCATAGTATTATTATATAGTAATAGTGCACAGTATTATTATATAGTATTAGTGCATAGTATTAATATATAGTAATAGTGCACAGTATTATTATATAGTAGTAGTGCACAGTATTATTATATAGTATTAGTGCATAGTATTAATATATAGTAAGAGTGCACAGTATTATTATATATTATTAGTGCACAGTATTATTATACAGTATTAGTGCATAGTATTAATATATAGTAATAGTGCACAGTATTATTGTACAGTAGTAGTGCATAGTATTAATATATAGTAATAGTGCACAGTATTATTATATAGTTTTAGTGCATAGTATTATTATATAGTATTAGTGCATAGTATTAATATATAGTATTAGTGCACAGTATTATTATACTGTATAGTAATAGTACATAGTATTAATATATAGCAATAGTGCACAGTATTATTATATAGTAGTAGTGCATAGTATTAATATATAGTAATAGTGCACAGTATTATTATATAGTATTAGTTCACAGTATTATTATATAATATTAGTGCACAGTATTATTATATAGTATTAGTGCATAGTATTAATATATAGTAATAGTGCACAGTATTAATATATAGTATTAGTGCACAGTATTATTATATAGTACTAGTGCACAGTATTATTATATAGCAATAGTGCACAGTATTAATATATAGCAATAGTGCACAGTATTATTATATAGTATTAGTGCATAGTATTAATATATAGTAATAGTGCACAGTATTAATATATAGTATTAGTGCACAGTATTATTATATAGTAATAGTGCACAGTATTATTATATAGCAATAGTGCACACTATTAATATATAGCAATAGTGCACAGTATTATTATATAGTATTAGTGCATAGTATTAATATATAGTAATAGTGCACAGTATTAATATATAGTATTAGTTGCACAGTATTATTATATAGTAATAGTGCACAGTATTATTACATAACAATAGTGCACAGCATTAATATATAGCAATAGTGCACAGTATTATTATATAGTACTAGAGCACAGTATTATTATATAGCAATAGTGCACAGTATTAATATATAGTAATAGTGCACAGTATTATTATATAGTAATAGTGCACAGTATTATTATATAGTATTAGTGCACAGTATTATTATATAGTAATAGTGCACAGTATTATTATATAGTAATAGTGCATAGTATTATTATATAGCATTAGTGCATAGTATTAACATATAGTAATAGTGCACAGTATTAATATATAGTAAGAGTGCATAGTATTATTATATAGTATTAGTGCATGGTATTATTATATAGTAATAGTGCACAGTATTATTATATAGTAATAGTGCATAGTATTATTATATAGCATTAGTGCATAGTATTAACATATAGTAATAGTGCACAGTATTAATATATAGTAAGAGTGCATAGTATTATTATATAGTATTAGTGCATAGTATTATTATATAGTAATAGTGCATAGTATTATTATATAGCATTAGTGCATAGTATTAACATATAGTATTAGTGCATAGTATTAATATATAGAATTAGTGCATAGTATTAATATATAGTAATAGTGCACAGTATTAATATATAGTATTAGTGCACAGTATTATTATATAGTAATAGTGCACAGTATTATTATACTGTATAGTAATAGTACATAGTATTAATATATAGCAATAGTGCACAGTATTATTATATAGTAGTAGTGCATAGTATTAATATATAGTAATAGTGCACAGTATTATTATATAGTATTAGTTCACAGTATTATTATATAGTATTTGTGCACAGTATTATTATATAGTAACAGTGCACAGTATTAATATATAGTATTAGTGCACAGTATTATTATATAGTAATAGTGCACAGTATTATTATATAGCAATAGTGCACAGTATTAATATATAGCAATAGTGTACAGTATTATTACATAGTACTAGAGCACAGTATTATTATATAGCAATAGTGCACAGTATTAATATATAGTAATAGTGCACAGTATTATTATATAGTAATAGTGCACAGTATTATTATATAGTATTAGTGCATAGTATTAATATATAGTAATAGTGCACAGTATTAATATATAGTATTAGTGCACAGTATTATTATATAGTAATAGTGCACAGTATTATTATATAGTAATAGTGCATAGTATTATTATATAGCATTAGTGCATAGTATTAACATATAGTAATAGTGCACAGTATTAATATATAGTAAGAGTGCATAGTATTATTATATAGTATTAGTGCATAGTATTATTATATAGTAATAGAGCACAGTATTATTATATAGTAATAGTGCACAGTATTATTATATAGTATTAGTGCATAGTATTAATATATAGTATTAGTGCATAGTATTAATATATAGTAATAGTGCACAGTATTAATATATAGTATTAGTGCACAGTATTATTATATAGTAATAGTGCACAGTATTATTATACTGTATAGTAATAGTACATAGTATTAATATATAGCAATAGTGCACAGTATTATTATATAGTAGTAGTGCATAGTATTAATATATAGTAATAGTGCACAGTATTATTATATAGTATTAGTTCACAGTATTATTATATAGTATTAGTGCACAGTATTATTATATAGTATTAGTGCATAGTATTAATATATAGTAATAGTGCACAGTATTAATATATAGTATTAGTGCATAGTATTAATATATAGTAATAGTGCACAGTATTAATATATAGTATTAGTGCACAGTATTATTATATAGTAATAGTGCACAGTATTATTATATAGCAATAGTGCACACTATTAATATATAGCAATAGTGCACAGTATTTTTATATAGTATTAGTGCATAGTATTAATATATAGTAATAGTGCACAGTATTAATATATAGTATTAGTGCACAGTATTATTATATAGTAATAGTGCACAGTATTATTATATAGTAATAGTGCATAGTATTATTATATAGTATTAGTGCATAGTATTAACATATAGTAATAGTGCACAGTATTAATATATAGTAAGAGTGCATTGTATTATTATATAGTATTAGTGCATAGTATTATTATATAGTAATAGTGCATATTATTATTATATAGTAATAGTGCACAGTATTATCATATAGTATTAGTGCATAGTATTAATATATAGTAATAGTGCACAGTATTATTATATAGTAGTAGTGCACAGTATTATTATATAGTAATAGTGCACAGTATTATTATATAGTAATAGTGCATAGTATTATTATATAGTATTAGTGCATAGTATTAACATATAGTAATAGTGCACAGTATTAATATATAGTAAGAGTGCATAGTATTATTATATAGTATTAGTGCACAGTATTATTATATAGTAATAGTGCACAGTATTATTATATAGTAATAGTGCATAGTATTATTATATAGTATTAGTGCATAGTATTAACATATAGTAATAGTGCACAGTATTAATATATAGTAAGAGTGCATTGTATTATTATATAGTATTAGTGCATAGTATTATTATATAGTAATATTGCATAGTATTATTATATAGTAATAGTGCACAGTATTATTATATAGTATTAGTGCATAGTATTAATATATAGTAATAGTGCACAGTATTATTATATAGTAGTAGTGCACAGTATTATTATATAGTATTAGTGCATAGTATTAATATATAGTAAGAGTGCACAGTATTATTATATATTATTAGTGCACAGTATTATTATACAGTATTAGTGCATAGTATTAATATATAGTAATAGTGCACAGTATTATTGTACAGTAGTAGTTCATAGTATTAATATATAGTAAGAGTGCATAGTATTATTATATAGTATTAGTGCACAGTATTATTATATAGTAATAGTGCACAGTATTATTATATAGTAATAGTGCATAGTATTATTATATAGTATTAGTGCATAGTATTAACATATAGTAATAGTGCACAGTATTAATATATAGTAAGAGTGCATTGTATTATTATATAGTATTAGTGCATAGTATTATTATATAGTAATAGTGCATAGTATTATTATATAGTAATAGTGCACAGTATTATTATATAGTATTAGTGCATAGTATTAATATATAGTAATAGTGCACAGTATTATTATATAGTAGTAGTGCACAGTATTATTATATAGTATTAGTGCATAGTATTAATATATAGTAAGAGTGCACAGTATTATTATATATTATTAGTGCACAGTATTATTATACAGTATTAGTGCATAGTATTAATATATAGTAATAGTGCACAGTATTATTGTACAGTAGTAGTGCATAGTATTAATATATAGTAATAGTGCACAGTATTATTATATAGTAGTAGTGCATAGTATTATTATATAGTATTAGTGCATAGTATTAATATATAGTATTAGTGCACAGTATTATTATACTGTATAGTAATAGTACATAGTATTAATATATAGCAATAGTGCACAGTATTATTATATAGTAGTAGTGCATAGTATTAATATATAGTAATAGTGCACAGTATTATTATATAGTATTAGTTCACAGTATTATTATATAATATTAGTGCACAGTATTATTATATAGTATTAGTGCATAGTATTAATATATAGTAATAGTGCACAGTATTAATATATAGTATTAGTGCACAGTATTATTATATAGTACTAGTGCACAGTATTATTATATAGCAATAGTGCACAGTATTAATATATAGCAATAGTGCACAGTATTATTATATAGTATTAGTGCATAGTATTAATATATAGTAATAGTGCACAGTATTAATATATAGTATTAGTGCACAGTATTATTATATAGTAATAGTGCACAGTATTATTATATAGCAATAGTGCACACTATTAATATATAGCAATAGTGCACAGTATTATTATATAGTATTAGTGCATAGTATTAATATATAGTAATAGTGCACAGTATTAATATATAGTATTAGTTGCACAGTATTATTATATAGTAATAGTGCACAGTATTATTACATAACAATAGTGCACAGCATTAATATATAGCAATAGTGCACAGTATTATTATATAGTACTAGAGCACAGTATTATTATATAGCAATAGTGCACAGTATTAATATATAGTAATAGTGCACAGTATTATTATATAGTAATAGTGCACAGTATTATTATATAGTATTAGTGCACAGTATTATTATATAGTAATAGTGCACAGTATTATATAGTAATAGTGCATAGTATTATTATATAGCATTAGTGCATAGTATTAACATATAGTAATAGTGCACAGTATTAATATATAGTAAGAGTGCATAGTATTATTATATAGTATTAGTGCATAGTATTATTATATAGTAATAGTGCACAGTATTATTATATAGTAATAGTGCATAGTATTATTATATAGCATTAGTGCATAGTATTAACATATAGTAATAGTGCACAGTATTAATATATAGTAAGAGTGCATAGTATTATTATATAGTATTAGTGCATAGTATTATTATATAGTAATAGTGCATAGTATTATTATATAGCATTAGTGCATAGTATTAACATATAGTATTAGTGCATAGTATTAATATATAGAATTAGTGCATAGTATTAATATATAGTAATAGTGCACAGTATTAATATATAGTATTAGTGCACAGTATTATTATATAGTAATAGTGCACAGTATTATTATACTGTATAGTAATAGTACATAGTATTAATATATAGCAATAGTGCACAGTATTATTATATAGTAGTAGTGCATAGTATTAATATATAGTAATAGTGCACAGTATTATTATATAGTATTAGTTCACAGTATTATTATATAGTATTTGTGCACAGTATTATTATATAGTATTAGTGCATAGTATTAATATATAGTAATAGTGCACAGTATTAATATATAGTATTAGTGCACAGTATTATTATATAGTAATAGTGCACAGTATTATTATATAGCAATAGTGCACAGTATTAATATATAGCAATAGTGCACAGTATTATTATATAGTATTAGTGCATAGTATTAATATATAGTAATAGTGCACAGTATTAATATATAGTATTAGTGCACAGTTTTATTATATAGTAATAGTGCACAGTATTATTATATAGCAATAGTGCACACTATTAATATATAGCAATAGTGCACAGTATTATTATATAGTATAAGTGCATAGTATTAATATATAGTAATAGTGCACAGTATTAATATATAGTATTAGTGCACAGTATTATTATATAGTAATAGTGCACAGTATTATTATATAGTAATAGTGCATAGTATTATTATATAGTATTAGTGCATAGTATTAACATATAGTAATAGTGCACAGTATTAATATATAGTAAGAGTGCATTGTATTATTATATAGTATTAGTGCATAGTATTATTATATAGTAATAGTGCATATTATTATTATATAGTAATAGTGCACAGTATTATTATATAGTATTAGTGCATAGTATTAATAAATAGTAATAGTGCACAGTATTATTATATAGTAGTAGTGCATAGTATTATTATATAGTATTAGTGCATAGTATTAATATATAGTAAGAGTGCACAGTATTATTATATATTATTAGTGCACAGTATTATTATACAGTATTAGTGCATAGTATTAATATATAGTAATAGTGCACAGTATTATTGTACAGTAGTAGTGCATAGTATTAATATATAGTAATAGTGCACAGTATTATTATATAGTAGTAGTGCATAGAATTATTATATAGTATTAGTGCATAGTATTAATATATAGTATTAGTGCACAGTATTATTATATAGCAATAGTGCACAGTATTAATATATAGCAATAGTGCACAGTATTATTATATAGTATTAGTGCATAGTATTAATATATAGTAATAGTGCACAGTATTAATATATAGTATTAGTGCACAGTATTATTATATAGTAATAGTGCACAGTATTATTATATAGCAATAGTGCACAGTATTATTATATAGCAATAGTGCACACTATTAATATATAGCAATAGTGCACAGTATTATTATATAGTACTAGAGCACAGTATTATTATATAGCAATAGTGCACAGTATTAATATATAGTAATAGTGCACAGTATTATTATATAGTAATAGTGCACAGTATTATTATACTGTATAGTAATAGTACATAGTATTAATATATAGCAATAGTGCACAGTATTATTATATAGTAGTAGTGCATAGTATTAATATATAATAATAGTGCACAGTATTAATATATAGTATTAGTGCACAGTATTATTATATAGTAATAGTGCACAGTATTATTATATAGCAATAGTGCACAGTATTAATATATAGCAATAGTGTACAGTATTATTACATAGTACTAGAGCACAGTATTATTATATAGCAATAGTGCACAGTATTAATATATAGTAATAGTGCACAGTATTAATATATAGCAATAGTGCACAGTATTATTATATAGTAGTAGTGCATAGTATTAATATATAGTAATAGTGCATAGTATTATTATATAGTATTAGTGCACAGTATTATTATATAGTATTAGTGCATAGTATTAATATATAGTAATAGTGCACAATATTATTATATAGTATTAGTGCATAGTATTAATATATAGTAACAGTGCACAGTATTAATATATAGTATTAGTGCACAGTATTATTATATAGTAATAGTGCACAGTATTATTATATAGCAATAGTGCACAGTATTAATATATAGCAATAGTGTACAGTATTATTACATAGTACTAGAGCACAGTATTATTATATAGCAATAGTGCACAGTATTAATATATAGTAATAGTGCACAGTATTATTATATAGTAATAGTGCACAGTATTATTATATAGTATTAGTGCATAGTATTAATATATAGTAATAGTGCACAGTATTAATATATAGTATTAGTGCACAGTATTATTATATAGTAATAGTGCACAGTATTATTATATAGTAATAGTGCATAGTATTATTATATAGTATTAGTGCATAGTATTAATATATAGTAATAGTGCACAGTATTATTATATAGTAATAGTGCATAGTATTATTATATAGTATTAGTGCACAGTATTATTATATAGTATTAGTGCACAGTATTAATATATAGTAATAGTGCACAATATTATTATATAGTATTAGTGCATAGTATTAATATATAGTAACAGTGCACAGTATTAATATATAGTATTAGTGCACAGTATTATTATATAGTAATAGTGCACAGTATTATTATATAGCAATAGTGCACAGTATTAATATATAGCAATAGTGTACAGTATTATTACATAGTACTAGAGCACAGTATTATTATATAGCAATAGTGCACAGTATTAATATATAGTAATAGTGCACAGTATTATTATATAGTAATAGTGCACAGTATTATTATATAGTATTAGTGCATAGTATTAATATATAGTAATAGTGCACAGTATTAATATATAGTATTAGTGCACAGTATTATTATATAGTAATAGTGCACAGTATTATTATATAGTAATAGTGCATAGTATTATTATATAGTATTAGTGCATAGTATTAATATATAGTAATAGTGCACAGTATTATTATATAGTAGTAGTGCACAGTATTATTATATAGTATTAGTGCATAGTATTAATATATAGTAAGAGTGCACAGTATTATTATATATTATTAGTGCACAGTATTATTATACAGTATTAGTGCATAGTATTAATATATAGTAATAGTGCACAGTATTATTGTACAGTAGTAGTGCATAGTATTAATATATAGTAAGAGTGCATAGTATTATTATATAGTATTAGTGCACAGTATTATTATATAGTAATAGTGCACAGTATTATTATATAGTAATAGTGCATAGTATTATTATATAGTATTAGTGCATAGTATTATCATATAGTAATAGTGCACAGTATTAATATATAGTAAGAGTGCATTGTATTATTATATAGTATTAGTGCATAGTATTATTATATAGTAATAGTGCATAGTATTATTATATAGTAATAGTGCACAGTATTATTATATAGTATTAGTGCATAGTATTAATATATTGTAATAGTGCACAGTATTATTATATAGTAGTAGTGCACAGTATTATTATATAGTATTAGTGCATAGTATTAATATATAGTAAGAGTGCACAGTATTATTATATATTATTAGTGCACAGTATTATTATACAGTATTAGTGCATAGTATTAATATATAGTAATAGTGCACAGTATTATTGTACAGTAGTAGTGCATAGTATTAATATATAGTAATAGTGCACAGTATTATTATATAGTAGTAGTGCATAGTATTAATATATAGTAATAGTGCACAGTATTATTATATAGTATTAGTTCACAGTATTATTATATAATATTAGTGCACAGTATTATTATATAGTATTAGTGCATAGTATTAATATATAGTAATAGTGCACAGTATTAATATATAGTATTAGTGCACAGTATTATTATATAGTAATAGTGCACATTATTATTATATAGCAATAGTGCACAGTATTAATATATAGCAATAGTGCACAGTATTATTATATAGTATTAGTGCATAGTATTAATATATAGTAATAGTGCACAGTATTAATATATAGTATTAGTGCACAGTATTATTATATAGTAATAGTGCACAGTATTATTATATAGCAATAGTGCACACTATTAATATATAGCAATAGTGCACAGTATTATTATATAGTATTAGTGCATAGTATTAATATATAGTAATAGTGCACAGTATTAATATATAGTATTAGTGCACAGTATTATTATATAGTAATAGTGCACAGTATTATTATATAGTACTAGAGCACAGTATTATTATATAGCAATAGTGCACAGTATTAATATATAGTAATAGTGCACAGTATTATTATATAGTAATAGTGCACAGTATTATTATATAGTATTAGTGCACAGTATTATTATATAGTAATAGTGCACAGTATTATTATATAGTAATAGTGCATAGTATTATTATATAGCATTGGTGCATAGTATTAACATATAGTAATAGTGCACAGTATTAATATATAGTAAGAGTGCATAGTATTATTATACAGTATTAGTGCATAGTATTAATATATAGTAATAGTGCACAGTATTATTGTACAGTAGTAGTGCACAGTATTATTATATAGTATTAGTGCATAGTATTAATATATAGTATTAGTGCATAGTATTAATATATAGTAATAGTGCACAGTATTAATATATAGTATTAGTGCACAGTATTATTATATAGTAATAGTGCACAGTATTATTATACTGTATAGTAATAGTACATAGTATTAATATATAGCAATAGTGCACAGTATTATTATATAGTAGTAGTGCATAGTATTAATATATAGTAATAGTGCACAGTATTATTATATAGTATTAGTTCACAGTATTATTATATAGTATTAGTGCACTTTATTATTATATAGTATTAGTGCATAGTATTAATATATAGTAATAGTGCACAGTATTAATATATAGTATTAGTGCACAGTATTATTATATAGTAATAGTGCACAGTATTATTATATAGCAATAGTGCACAGTATTAATATATAGCAATAGTGCACAGTATTATTATATAGTATTAGTGCATAGTATTAATATATAGTAATAGTGCACAGTATTAATATATAGTATTAGTGCACAGTATTATTATATAGTAATAGTGCACAGTATTATTATATAGCAATAGTGCACACTATTAATATATAGCAATAGTGCACAGTATTATTATATAGTATTAGTGCATAGTATTAATATATAGTAATAGTGCACAGTATTAATATATAGTATTAGTGCACAGTATTATTATATAGTAATAGTGCACAGTATTATTATATAGTAATAGTGCATAGTATTATTATACAGTATTAGTGCATAGTATTAATATATAGTAATAGTGCACAGTATTATTGTACAGTAGTAGTGCATAGTATTAATATATAGTAATAGTGCACAGTATTATTATATAGTAGTAGTGCATAGAATTATTGTATAGTATTAGTGCATAGTATTAATATATAGTATTAGTGTGTAGTATTATTGTACAGTAGTAGTGCATAGTATTAATATATAGTAATAGTGCACAGTATTATTATATAGTAGTAGTGCACAGTATTATTATATAGTAATAGTGCATAGTATTATTATATAGCATAAGTGCACAGTATTATTATATAGTAAGAGTGCATAGTATTATTATATAGTATTAGTGCATAGTATTAACATATAGTAATAGTGCACAGTATTAATATATAGTAAGAGTGCATTGTATTATTATATAGTATTAGTGCATAGTATTATTATATAGTAATAGTGCATAGTATTATTATATAGTAATAGTGCACAGTATTATTATATAGTATTAGTGCATAGTATTAATATATAGTAATAGTGCATAGTATTATTATATAGTAGTAGTGCACAGTATTATTATATAGTATTAGTGCATAGTATTAATATATAGTAAGAGTGCACAGTATTATTATATATTATTAGTGCACAGTATTATTATACAGTATTAGTGCATAGTATTAATATATAGTAATAGTGCACAGTATTATTGTACAGTAGTAGTGCATAGTATTAATATATAGTAATAGTGCACAGTATTATTATATAGTAGTAGTGCATAGTATTATTATATAGTATTAGTGCATAGTATTAATATATAGTATTAGTGCACAGTATTATTATATATTATTAGTGCACAGTATTATTATACAGTATTAGTGCATAGTATTAATATATAGTAATAGTGCACAGTATTATTGTACAGTAGTAGTGCATAGTATTAATATATAGTAATAGTGCACAGTATTATTATATAGTAGTAGTGCATAGTATTATTATATAGTATTAGTGCATAGTATTAATATATAGTATTAGTGCACAGTATTATTATACTGTATAGTAATAGTACATAGTATTAATATATAGAAATAGTGCACAGTATTATTATATAGTAGTAGTGCATAGTATTAATATATAGTAATAGTGCACAGTATTAATATATAGTATTAGTGCACAGTATTATTATATAGTACTAGTGCACAGTATTATTATATAGCAATAGTGCACAGTATTAATATATAGCAATAGTGCACAGTATTATTATATAGTATTAGTGCATAGTATTAATATATAGTAATAGTGCACAGTATTAATATATAGTATTAGTGCACAGTATTATTATATAGTAATAGTGCACAGTATTATTATATAGCAATAGTGCACACTATTAATATATAGCAATAGTGCACAGTATTATTATATAGTATTAGTGCATAGTATTAATATATAGTAATAGTGCACAGTATTAATATATAGTATTAGTTGCACAGTATTATTATATAGTAATAGTGCACAGTATTATTACATAACAATAGTGCACAGCATTAATATATAGCAATAGTGCACAGTATTATTATATAGTACTAGAGCACAGTATTATTATATAGCAATAGTGCACAGTATTAATATATAGTAATAGTGCACAGTATTATTATATAGTAATAGTGCACAGTATTATTATATAGTATTAGTGCACAGTATTATTATATAGTAATAGTGCATAGTATTATAATATAGTATTAGTGCATAGTATTATTATATAGTAATAGTGCACAGTATTATTATATAGTAATAGTGCACAGTATTATTATATAGTAATAGTGCATAGTATTAATATATAGTAATAGTGCATAGTATTATCATATAGTATTAGTGCATAGTATTAATATATAGTAATAGTGCACAGTATTATTATATAGTAGTAGTGCACAGTATTATTATATAGTAATAGTGCACAGTATTATTATATAGTAATAGTGCATAGTATTATTATATAGTATTAGTGCATAGTATTAACATTTAGTAATAGTGCACAGTATTAATATATAGTAAGAGTGCATAGTATTATTATATAGTATTAGTGCACAGTATTATTATATAGTAATAGTGCACAGTATTATTATATAGTAATAGTGCATAGTATTATTATATAGCATTAGTGCACAGTATTATTATATAGTAAGAGTGCATAGTATTATTATATAGTATTAGTGCACAGTATTATTATATAGTAATAGTGCACAGTATTATTATATAGTAATAGTGCATTGTATTATTATATAGTATTAGTGCACAGTATTATTATATAGTAAGAGTGCATAGTATTATTATATAGTATTAGTGCATAGTATTAACATATAGTAATAGTGCACAGTATTAATATATAGTAAGAGTGCATTGTATTATTATATAGTATTAGTGCATAGTATTGTTATATAGTAATAGTGCATAGTATTATTATATAGTAATAGTGCACAGTATTATTATATAGTATTAGTGCATAGTATTAATATATAGTAATAGTGCACAGTATTATTATATAGTAGTAGTGCACAGTATTATTATATAGTATTAGTGCATAGTATTAATATATAGTAAGAGTGCACAGTATTATTATATATTATTAGTGCACAGTATTATTATACAGTATTAGTGCATAGTATTAATATATAGTAATAGTGCACAGTATTATTGTACAGTAGTAGTTCATAGTATTAATATATAGTAAGAGTGCATAGTATTATTATATAGTATTAGTGCACAGTATTATTATATAGTAATAGTGCACAGTATTATTATATAGTAATAGTGCATAGTATTATTATATAGTATTAGTGCATAGTATTAACATATAGTAATAGTGCACAGTATTAATATATAGTAAGACTGCATTGTATTATTATATAGTATTAGTGCATAGTATTATTATATAGTAATAGTGCATAGTATTATTATATAGTAATAGTGCACAGTATTATTATATAGTATTAGTGCATAGTATTAATATATAGTAATAGTGCACAGTATTATTATATAGTAGTAGTGCACAGTATTATTATATAGTATTAGTGCATAGTATTAATATATAGTAAGAGTGCACAGTATTATTATATATTATTAGTGCACAGTATTATTATACAGTATTAGTGCATAGTATTAATATATAGTAATAGTGCACAGTATTATTGTACAGTAGTAGTGCATAGTATTAATATATAGTAATAGTGCACAGTATTATTATATAGTAGTAGTGCATAGTATTATTATATAGTATTAGTGCATAGTATTAATATATAGTATTAGTGCACAGTATTATTATACTGTATAGTAATAGTACATAGTATTAATATATAGAAATAGTGCGCAGTATTATTATATAGTAGTAGTGCATAGTATTAATATATAGTAATAGTGCACAGTATTATTATATAGTATTAGTTCACAGTATTATTATATAATATTAGTGCACAGTATTATTATATAGTATTAGTGCATAGTAATAATATATAGTAATAGTGCACAGTATTAATATATAGTATTAGTGCACAGTATTATTATATAGTAATAGTGCACATTATTATTATATAGCAATAGTGCACAGTATTAATATATAGCAATAGTGCACAGTATTATTATATAGTATTAGTGCATAGTATTAATATATAGTAAGAGTGCACAGTATTATTATATATTATTAGTGCACAGTATTATTATACAGTATTAGTGCATAGTATTAATATATAGTAATAGTGCACAGTATTATTGTACAGTAGTAGTTCATAGTATTAATATATAGTAAGAGTGCATAGTATTATTATATAGTATTAGTGCACAGTATTATTATATAGTAATAGTGCACAGTATTATTATATAGTAATAGTGCATAGTATTATTATATAGTATTAGTGCATAGTATTAACATATAGTAATAGTGCACAGTATTAATATATAGTAAGACTGCATTGTATTATTATATAGTATTAGTGCATAGTATTATTATATAGTAATAGTGCATAGTATTATTATATAGTAATAGTGCACAGTATTATTATATAGTATTAGTGCATAGTATTAATATATAGTAATAGTGCACAGTATTATTATATAGTAGTAGTGCACAGTATTATTATATAGTATTAGTGCATAGTATTAATATATAGTAAGAGTGCACAGTATTATTATATATTATTAGTGCACAGTATTATTATACAGTATTAGTGCATAGTATTAATATATAGTAATAGTGCACAGTATTATTGTACAGTAGTAGTGCATAGTATTAATATATAGTAATAGTGCACAGTATTATTATATAGTAGTAGTGCATAGTATTATTATATAGTATTAGTGCATAGTATTAATATATAGTATTAGTGCACAGTATTATTATACTGTATAGTAATAGTACATAGTATTAATATATAGAAATAGTGCGCAGTATTATTATATAGTAGTAGTGCATAGTATTAATATATAGTAATAGTGCACAGTATTATTATATAGTATTAGTTCACAGTATTATTATATAATATTAGTGCACAGTATTATTATATAGTATTAGTGCATAGTAATAATATATAGTAATAGTGCACAGTATTAATATATAGTATTAGTGCACAGTATTATTATATAGTAATAGTGCACATTATTATTATATAGCAATAGTGCACAGTATTAATATATAGCAATAGTGCACAGTATTATTATATAGTATTAGTGCATAGTATTAATATATAGTAATAGTGCACAGTATTAATATATAGTATTAGTGCACAATATTATTATATAGTAATAGTGCACAGTATTATTATATAGCAATAGTGCACACTATTAATATATAGCAATAGTGCACAGTATTATTATATAGTATTAGTGCATAGTATTAATATATAGTAATAGTGCACAGTATTAATATATAGTATTAGTGCACAGTATTATTATATAGTAATAGTGCACAGTATTATTATATAACAATAGTGCACAGCATTAATATATAGCAATAGTGCACAGTATTATTATATAGTACTAGAGCACAGTATTATTATATAGCAATAGTGCACAGTATTAATATATAGTAATAGTGCACAGTATTATTATATAGTAATAGTGCACAGTATTATTATATAGTATTAGTGCACAGTATTATTATATAGTAATAGTGCACAGTATTATTATATAGTAATAGTGCATAGTATTATTATATAGCATTAGTGCATAGTATTAACATATAGTAATAGTGCACAGTATTAATATATAGTAAGAGTGCATAGTATTATTATATAGTATTAGTGCATAGTATTATTATATAGTAATAGAGCACAGTATTATTATATAGTAATAGTGCACAGTATTATTATATAGTATTAGTGCATAGTATTAATATATAGTATTAGTGCATAGTATTAATATATAGTAATAGTGCACAGTATTAATATATAGTATTAGTGCACAGTATTATTATATAGTAATAGTGCACAGTATTATTATACTGTATAGTAATAGTACATAGTATTAATATATAGCAATAGTGCACAGTATTATTATATAGTAGTAGTGCATAGTATTAATATATAGTAATAGTGCACAGTATTATTATATAGTATTAGTTCACAGTATTATTATATAGTATTAGTGCACAGTATTATTATATAGTATTAGTGCATAGTATTAATATATAGTAATAGTGCACAGTATTAATATATAGTATTAGTGCATAGTATTAATATATAGTAATAGTGCACAGTATTAATATATAGTATTAGTGCACAGTATTATTATATAGTAATAGTGCACAGTATTATTATATAGCAATAGTGCACACTATTAATATATAGCAATAGTGCACAGTATTTTTATATAGTATTAGTGCATAGTATTAATATATAGTAATAGTGCACAGTATTAATATATAGTATTAGTGCACAGTATTATTATATAGTAATAGTGCACAGTATTATTATATAGTAATAGTGCATAGTATTATTATATAGTATTAGTGCATAGTATTAACATATAGTAATAGTGCACAGTATTAATATATAGTAAGAGTGCATTGTATTATTATATAGTATTAGTGCATAGTATTATTATATAGTAATAGTGCATATTATTATTATATAGTAATAGTGCACAGTATTATCATATAGTATTAGTGCATAGTATTAATATATAGTAATAGTGCACAGTATTATTATATAGTAGTAGTGCACAGTATTATTATATAGTAATAGTGCACAGTATTATTATATAGTAATAGTGCACAGTATTATTATATAGTATTAGTGCACAGTATTATTATATAGTAATAGTGCACAGTATTATTATATAGTAATAGTGCATAGTATTATTATATAGTATTAGTGCATAGTATTAACATATAGTAATAGTGCACAATATTAATATATAGTAAGAGTGCATTGTATTATTATATAGTATTAGTGCATAGTATTATTATATAGTAATAGTGCATAGTATTATTATATAGTAATAGTGCACAGTATTATTATATAGTATTAGTGCATAGTATTAATATATAGTAATAGTGCACAGTATTATTATATAGTAGTAGTGCACAGTATTATTATATAGTATTAGTGCATAGTATTAATATATAGTAAGAGTGCACAGTATTATTATATATTATTAGTGCACAGTATTATTATACAGTATTAGTGCATAGTATTAATATATAGTAATAGTGCACAGTATTATTGTACAGTAGTAGTTCATAGTATTAATATATAGTAAGAGTGCATAGTATTATTATATAGTATTAGTGCACAGTATTATTATATAGTAATAGTGCACAGTATTATTATATAGTAATAGTGCATAGTATTATTATATAGTATTAGTGCATAGTATTAACATATAGTAATAGTGCACAGTATTAATATATAGTAAGAGTGCATTGTATTATTATATAGTATTAGTGCATAGTATTATTATATAGTAATAGTGCATAGTATTATTATATAGTAATAGTGCACAGTATTATTATATAGTATTAGTGCATAGTATTAATATATAGTAATAGTGCACAGTATTATTATATAGTAGTAGTGCACAGTATTATTATATAGTATTAGTGCATAGTATTAATATATAGTAAGAGTGCACAGTATTATTATATATTATTAGTGCACAGTATTATTATACAGTATTAGTGCATAGTATTAATATATAGTAATAGTGCACAGTATTATTGTACAGTAGTAGTGCATAGTATTAATATATAGTAATAGTGCACAGTATTATTATATAGTAGTAGTGCATAGTATTATTATATAGTATTAGTGCATAGTATTAATATATAGTATTAGTGCACAGTATTATTATACTGTATAGTAATAGTACATAGTATTAATATATAGCAATAGTGCACAGTATTATTATATAGTAGTAGTGCATAGTATTAATATATAGTAATAGTGCACAGTATTACTATATAGTATTAGTTCACAGTATTATTATATAATATTAGTGCACAGTATTATTATATAGTATTAGTGCATAGTATTAATATATAGTAATAGTGCACAGTATTAATATATAGTATTAGTGCACAGTATTATTATATAGTACTAGTGCACAGTATTATTATATAGCAATAGTGCACAGTATTAATATATAGCAATAGTGCACAGTATTATTATATAGTATTAGTGCATAGTATTAATATATAGTAATAGTGCACAGTATTAATATATAGTATTAGTGCACAGTATTATTATATAGTAATAGTGCACAGTATTATTATATAGCAATAGTGCACACTATTAATATATAGCAATAGTGCACAGTATTATTATATAGTATTAGTGCATAGTATTAATATATAGTAATAGTGCACAGTATTAATATATAGTATTAGTTGCACAGTATTATTATATAGTAATAGTGCACAGTATTATTATATAGTAGTAGTGCACAGTATTATTATATAGTATTAGTGCATAGTATTAATATATAGTAAGAGTGCACAGTATTATTATATATTATTAGTGCACAGTATTATTATACAGTATTAGTGCATAGTATTAATATATAGTAATAGTGCACAGTATTATTGTACAGTAGTAGTGCATAGTATTAATATATAGTAATAGTGCACAGTATTATTATATAGTAGTAGTGCATAGTATTATTATATAGTATTAGTGCATAGTATTAATATATAGTATTAGTGCACAGTATTATTATACTGTATAGTAATAGTACATAGTATTAATATATAGCAATAGTGCACAGTATTATTATATAGTAGTAGTGCATAGTATTAATATATAGTAATAGTGCACAGTATTATTATATAGTATTAGTTCACAGTATTATTATATAATATTAGTGCACAGTATTATTATATAGTATTAGTGCATAGTATTAATATATAGTAATAGTGCACAGTATTATTATATAGTATTAGTTCACAGTATTATTATATAATATTAGTGCACAGTATTATTATATAGTATTAGTGCATAGTAATAATATATAGTATTAGTGCACAATATTATTATATAGTAATAGTGCACAGTATTATTATATAGCAATAGTGCACTCTATTAATATATAGCAATAGTGCACAGTATTAATATATAGTAATAGTGCAAAGTATTAATATATAGTATTAGTGCACAGTATTATTATATAGTAATAGTGCACAGTATTATTATATAACAATAGTGCACAGCATTAATATATAGCAATAGTGCACAGTATTATTATATAGTACTAGAGCACAGTATTATTATATAGCAATAGTGCACAGTATTAATATATAGTAATAGTGCACAGTATTATTATATAGTAATAGTGCACAGTATTATTATATAGTATTAGTGCACAGTATTATTATATAGTAATAGTGCACAGTATTATTATATAGTAATAGTGCATAGTATTATTATATAGCATTAGTGCATAGTATTAACATATAGTAATAGTGCACAGTATTAATATATAGTAAGAGTGCATAGTATTATTATATAGTATTAGTGCATAGTATTATTATATAGTAATAGAGCACAGTATTATTATATAGTAATAGTGCACAGTATTATTATATAGTATTAGTGCATAGTATTAATATATAGTATTAGTGCATAGTATTAATATATAGTAATAGTGCACAGTATTAATATATAGTATTAGTGCACAGTATTATTATATAGTAATAGTGCACAGTATTATTATACTGTATAGTAATAGTACATAGTATTAATATATAGCAATAGTGCACAGTATTATTATATAGTAGTAGTGCATAGTATTAATATATAGTAATAGTGCACAGTATTATTATATAGTATTAGTTCACAGTATTATTATATAGTATTAGTGCACAGTATTATTATATAGTATTAGTGCATAGTATTAATATATAGTAATAGTGCACAGTATTAATATATAGTATTAGTGCATAGTATTAATATATAGTAATAGTGCACAGTATTAATATATAGTATTAGTGCACAGTATTATTATATAGTAATAGTGCACAGTATTATTATATAGCAATAGTGCACACTATTAATATATAGCAATAGTGCACAGTATTTTTATATAGTATTAGTGCATAGTATTAATATATAGTAATAGTGCACAGTATTAATATATAGTATTAGTGCACAGTATTATTATATAGTAATAGTGCACAGTATTATTATATAGTAATAGTGCATAGTATTATTATATAGTATTAGTGCATAGTATTAACATATAGTAATAGTGCACAGTATTAATATATAGTAAGAGTGCATTGTATTATTATATAGTATTAGTGCATAGTATTATTATATAGTAATAGTGCATATTATTATTATATAGTAATAGTGCACAGTATTATCATATAGTATTAGTGCATAGTATTAATATATAGTAATAGTGCACAGTATTATTATATAGTAGTAGTGCACAGTATTATTATATAGTAATAGTGCACAGTATTATTATATAGTAATAGTGCATAGTATTATTATATAGTATTAGTGCATAGTATTAACATATAGTAATAGTGCACAGTATTAATATATAGTAAGAGTGCATAGTATTATTATATAGTATTAGTGCACAGTATTATTATATAGTAATAGTGCACAGTATTATTATATAGTAATAGTGCATAGTATTATTATATAGTATTAGTGCATAGTATTAACATATAGTAATAGTGCACAGTATTAATATATAGTAAGAGTGCATTGTATTATTATATAGTATTAGTGCATAGTATTATTATATAGTAATATTGCATAGTATTATTATATAGTAATAGTGCACAGTATTATTATATAGTATTAGTGCATAGTATTAATATATAGTAATAGTGCACAGTATTATTATATAGTAGTAGTGCACAGTATTATTATATAGTATTAGTGCATAGTATTAATATATAGTAAGAGTGCACAGTATTATTATATATTATTAGTGCACAGTATTATTATACAGTATTAGTGCATAGTATTAATATATAGTAATAGTGCACAGTATTATTGTACAGTAGTAGTTCATAGTATTAATATATAGTAAGAGTGCATAGTATTATTATATAGTATTAGTGCACAGTATTATTATATAGTAATAGTGCACAGTATTATTATATAGTAATAGTGCATAGTATTATTATATAGTATTAGTGCATAGTATTAACATATAGTAATAGTGCACAGTATTAATATATAGTAAGAGTGCATTGTATTATTATATAGTATTAGTGCATAGTATTATTATATAGTAATAGTGCATAGTATTATTATATAGTAATAGTGCACAGTATTATTATATAGTATTAGTGCATAGTATTAATATATAGTAATAGTGCACAGTATTATTATATAGTAGTAGTGCACAGTATTATTATATAGTATTAGTGCATAGTATTAATATATAGTAAGAGTGCACAGTATTATTATATATTATTAGTGCACAGTATTATTATACAGTATTAGTGCATAGTATTAATATATAGTAATAGTGCACAGTATTATTGTACAGTAGTAGTGCATAGTATTAATATATAGTAATAGTGCACAGTATTATTATATAGTAGTAGTGCATAGTATTATTATATAGTATTAGTGCATAGTATTAATATATAGTATTAGTGCACAGTATTATTATACTGTATAGTAATAGTACATAGTATTAATATATAGCAATAGTGCACAGTATTATTATATAGTAGTAGTGCATAGTATTAATATATAGTAATAGTGCACAGTATTATTATATAGTATTAGTTCACAGTATTATTATATAATATTAGTGCACAGTATTATTATATAGTATTAGTGCATAGTATTAATATATAGTAATAGTGCACAGTATTAATATATAGTATTAGTGCACAGTATTATTATATAGTACTAGTGCACAGTATTATTATATAGCAATAGTGCACAGTATTAATATATAGCAATAGTGCACAGTATTATTATATAGTATTAGTGCATAGTATTAATATATAGTAATAGTGCACAGTATTAATATATAGTATTAGTGCACAGTATTATTATATAGTAATAGTGCACAGTATTATTATATAGCAATAGTGCACACTATTAATATATAGCAATAGTGCACAGTATTATTATATAGTATTAGTGCATAGTATTAATATATAGTAATAGTGCACAGTATTAATATATAGTATTAGTTGCACAGTATTATTATATAGTAATAGTGCACAGTATTATTACATAACAATAGTGCACAGCATTAATATATAGCAATAGTGCACAGTATTATTATATAGTACTAGAGCACAGTATTATTATATAGCAATAGTGCACAGTATTAATATATAGTAATAGTGCACAGTATTATTATATAGTAATAGTGCACAGTATTATTATATAGTATTAGTGCACAGTATTATTATATAGTAATAGTGCACAGTATTATTATATAGTAATAGTGCATAGTATTATTATATAGCATTAGTGCATAGTATTAACATATAGTAATAGTGCACAGTATTAATATATAGTAAGAGTGCATAGTATTATTATATAGTATTAGTGCATAGTATTATTATATAGTAATAGTGCACAGTATTATTATATAGTAATAGTGCATAGTATTATTATATAGCATTAGTGCATAGTATTAACATATAGTAATAGTGCACAGTATTAATATATAGTAAGAGTGCATAGTATTATTATATAGTATTAGTGCATAGTATTATTATATAGTAATAGTGCATAGTATTATTATATAGCATTAGTGCATAGTATTAACATATAGTATTAGTGCATAGTATTAATATATAGAATTAGTGCATAGTATTAATATATAGTAATAGTGCACAGTATTAATATATAGTATTAGTGCACAGTATTATTATATAGTAATAGTGCACAGTATTATTATACTGTATAGTAATAGTACATAGTATTAATATATAGCAATAGTGCACAGTATTATTATATAGTAGTAGTGCATAGTATTAATATATAGTAATAGTGCACAGTATTATTATATAGTATTAGTTCACAGTATTATTATATAGTATTTGTGCACAGTATTATTATATAGTATTAGTGCATAGTATTAATATATAGTAATAGTGCACAGTATTAATATATAGTATTAGTGCACAGTATTATTATATAGTAATAGTGCACAGTATTATTATATAGCAATAGTGCACAGTATTAATATATAGCAATAGTGCACAGTATTATTATATAGTATTAGTGCATAGTATTAATATATAGTAATAGTGCACAGTATTAATATATAGTATTAGTGCACAGTATTATTATATAGTAATAGTGCACAGTATTATTATATAGCAATAGTGCACACTATTAATATATAGCAATAGTGCACAGTATTATTATATAGTATTAGTGCATAGTATTAATATATAGTAATAGTGCACAGTATTAATATATAGTATTAGTGCACAGTATTATTATATAGTAATAGTGCACAGTATTATTATATAGTAATAGTGCATAGTATTATTATATAGTATTAGTGCATAGTATTAACATATAGTAATAGTGCACAGTATTAATATATAGTAAGAGTGCATTGTATTATTATATAGTATTAGTGCATAGTATTATTATATAGTAATAGTGCATATTATTATTATATAGTAATAGTGCACAGTATTATTATATAGTATTAGTGCATAGTATTAATAAATAGTAATAGTGCACAGTATTATTATATAGTAGTAGTGCATAGTATTATTATATAGTATTAGTGCATAGTATTAATATATAGTAAGAGTGCACAGTATTATTATATATTATTAGTGCACAGTATTATTATACAGTATTAGTGCATAGTATTAATATATAGTAATAGTGCACAGTATTATTGTACAGTAGTAGTGCATAGTATTAATATATAGTAATAGTGCACAGTATTATTATATAGTAGTAGTGCATAGAATTATTATATAGTATTAGTGCATAGTATTAATATATAGTATTAGTGCACAGTATTATTATATAGCAATAGTGCACAGTATTAATATATAGCAATAGTGCACAGTATTATTATATAGTATTAGTGCATAGTATTAATATATAGTAATAGTGCACAGTATTAATATATAGTATTAGTGCACAGTATTATTATATAGTAATAGTGCACAGTATTATTATATAGCAATAGTGCACAGTATTATTATATAGCAATAGTGCACACTATTAATATATAGCAATAGTGCACAGTATTATTATATAGTACTAGAGCACAGTATTATTATATAGCAATAGTGCACAGTATTAATATATAGTAATAGTGCACAGTATTATTATATAGTAATAGTGCACAGTATTATTATACTGTATAGTAATAGTACATAGTATTAATATATAGCAATAGTGCACAGTATTATTATATAAAAGTAGTGCATAGTATTAATATATAATAATAGTGCACAGTATTAATATATAGTATTAGTGCACAGTATTATTATATAGTAATAGTGCACAGTATTATTATATAGCAATAGTGCACAGTATTAATATATAGCAATAGTGTACAGTATTATTACATAGTACTAGAGCACAGTATTATTATATAGCAATAGTGCACAGTATTAATATATAGTAATAGTGCACAGTATTAATATATAGCAATAGTGCACAGTATTATTATATAGTAGTAGTGCATAGTATTAATATATAGTAATAGTGCATAGTATTATTATATAGTATTAGTGCACAGTATTATTATATAGTATTAGTGCACAGTATTAATATATAGTAATAGTGCACAATATTATTATATAGTATTAGTGCATAGTATTAATATATAGTAACAGTGCACAGTATTAATATATAGTATTAGTGCACAGTATTATTATATAGTAATAGTGCACAGTATTATTATATAGCAATAGTGCACAGTATTAATATATAGCAATAGTGTACAGTATTATTACATAGTACTAGAGCACAGTATTATTATATAGCAATAGTGCACAGTATTAATATATAGTAATAGTGCACAGTATTATTATATAGTAATAGTGCACAGTATTATTATATAGTATTAGTGCATAGTATTAATATATAGTAATAGTGCACAGTATTAATATATAGTATTAGTGCACAGTATTATTATATAGTAATAGTGCACAGTATTATTATATAGTAATAGTGCATAGTATTATTATATAGCATTAGTGCATAGTATTAACATATAGTAATAGTGCACAGTATTAATATATAGTAAGAGTGCATAGTATTATTATATAGTATTAGTGCATAGTATTATTATATAGTAATAGAGCACAGTATTATTATATAGTAATAGTGCACAGTATTATTATATAGTATTAGTGCATAGTATTAATATATAGTATTAGTGCATAGTATTAATATATAGTAATAGTGCACAGTATTAATATATAGTATTAGTGCACAGTATTATTATATAGTAATAGTGCACAGTATTATTATACTGTATAGTAATAGTACATAGTATTAATATATAGCAATAGTGCACAGTATTATTATATAGTAGTAGTGCATAGTATTAATATATAGTAATAGTGCACAGTATTATTATATAGTATTAGTTCACAGTATTATTATATAGTATTAGTGCACAGTATTATTATATAGTATTAGTGCATAGTATTAATATATAGTAATAGTGCACAGTATTAATATATAGTATTAGTGCATAGTATTAATATATAGTAATAGTGCACAGTATTAATATATAGTATTAGTGCACAGTATTATTATATAGTAATAGTGCACAGTATTATTATATAGCAATAGTGCACACTATTAATATATAGCAATAGTGCACAGTATTTTTATATAGTATTAGTGCATAGTATTAATATATAGTAATAGTGCACAGTATTAATATATAGTATTAGTGCACAGTATTATTATATAGTAATAGTGCACAGTATTATTATATAGTAATAGTGCATAGTATTATTATATAGTATTAGTGCATAGTATTAACATATAGTAATAGTGCACAGTATTAATATATAGTAAGAGTGCATTGTATTATTATATAGTATTAGTGCATAGTATTATTATATAGTAATAGTGCATATTATTATTATATAGTAATAGTGCACAGTATTATCATATAGTATTAGTGCATAGTATTAATATATAGTAATAGTGCACAGTATTATTATATAGTAGTAGTGCACAGTATTATTATATAGTAATAGTGCACAGTATTATTATATAGTAATAGTGCATAGTATTATTATATAGTATTAGTGCATAGTATTAACATATAGTAATAGTGCACAGTATTAATATATAGTAAGAGTGCATAGTATTATTATATAGTATTAGTGCACAGTATTATTATATAGTAATAGTGCACAGTATTATTATATAGTAATAGTGCATAGTATTATTATATAGTATTAGTGCATAGTATTAACATATAGTAATAGTGCACAGTATTAATATATAGTAAGAGTGCATTGTATTATTATATAGTATTAGTGCATAGTATTATTATATAGTAATATTGCATAGTATTATTATATAGTAATAGTGCACAGTATTATTATATAGTATTAGTGCATAGTATTAATATATAGTAATAGTGCACAGTATTATTATATAGTAGTAGTGCACAGTATTATTATATAGTATTAGTGCATAGTATTAATATATAGTAAGAGTGCACAGTATTATTATATATTATTAGTGCACAGTATTATTATACAGTATTAGTGCATAGTATTAATATATAGTAATAGTGCACAGTATTATTGTACAGTAGTAGTTCATAGTATTAATATATAGTAAGAGTGCATAGTATTATTATATAGTATTAGTGCACAGTATTATTATATAGTAATAGTGCACAGTATTATTATATAGTAATAGTGCATAGTATTATTATATAGTATTAGTGCATAGTATTAACATATAGTAATAGTGCACAGTATTAATATATAGTAAGAGTGCATTGTATTATTATATAGTATTAGTGCATAGTATTATTATATAGTAATAGTGCATAGTATTATTATATAGTAATAGTGCACAGTATTATTATATAGTATTAGTGCATAGTATTAATATATAGTAATAGTGCACAGTATTATTATATAGTAGTAGTGCACAGTATTATTATATAGTATTAGTGCATAGTATTAATATATAGTAAGAGTGCACAGTATTATTATATATTATTAGTGCACAGTATTATTATACAGTATTAGTGCATAGTATTAATATATAGTAATAGTGCACAGTATTATTGTACAGTAGTAGTGCATAGTATTAATATATAGTAATAGTGCACAGTATTATTATATAGTAGTAGTGCATAGTATTATTATATAGTATTAGTGCATAGTATTAATATATAGTATTAGTGCACAGTATTATTATACTGTATAGTAATAGTACATAGTATTAATATATAGCAATAGTGCACAGTATTATTATATAGTAGTAGTGCATAGTATTAATATATAGTAATAGTGCACAGTATTATTATATAGTATTAGTTCACAGTATTATTATATAATATTAGTGCACAGTATTATTATATAGTATTAGTGCATAGTATTAATATATAGTAATAGTGCACAGTATTAATATATAGTATTAGTGCACAGTATTATTATATAGTACTAGTGCACAGTATTATTATATAGCAATAGTGCACAGTATTAATATATAGCAATAGTGCACAGTATTATTATATAGTATTAGTGCATAGTATTAATATATAGTAATAGTGCACAGTATTAATATATAGTATTAGTGCACAGTATTATTATATAGTAATAGTGCACAGTATTATTATATAGCAATAGTGCACACTATTAATATATAGCAATAGTGCACAGTATTATTATATAGTATTAGTGCATAGTATTAATATATAGTAATAGTGCACAGTATTATTATATAGTATTAGTTGCACAGTATTATTATATAGTAATAGTGCACAGTATTATTACATAACAATAGTGCACAGCATTAATATATAGCAATAGTGCACAGTATTATTATATAGTACTAGAGCACAGTATTATTATATAGCAATAGTGCACAGTATTAATATATAGTAATAGTGCACAGTATTATTATATAGTAATAGTGCACAGTATTATTATATAGTATTAGTGCACAGTATTATTATATAGTAATAGTGCACAGTATTATTATATAGTAATAGTGCATAGTATTATTATATAGCATTAGTGCATAGTATTAACATATAGTAATAGTGCACAGTATTAATATATAGTAAGAGTGCATAGTATTATTATATAGTATTAGTGCATAGTATTATTATATAGTAATAGTGCACAGTATTATTATATAGTAATAGTGCATAGTATTATTATATAGCATTAGTGCATAGTATTAACATATAGTAATAGTGCACAGTATTAATATATAGTAAGAGTGCATAGTATTATTATATAGTATTAGTGCATAGTATTATTATATAGTAATAGTGCATAGTATTATTATATAGCATTAGTGCATAGTATTAACATATAGTATTAGTGCATAGTATTAATATATAGAATTAGTGCATAGTATTAATATATAGTAATAGTGCACAGTATTAATATATAGTATTAGTGCACAGTATTATTATATAGTAATAGTGCACAGTATTATTATACTGTATAGTAATAGTACATAGTATTAATATATAGCAATAGTGCACAGTATTATTATATAGTAGTAGTGCATAGTATTAATATATAGTAATAGTGCACAGTATTATTATATAGTATTAGTTCACAGTATTATTATATAGTATTTGTGCACAGTATTATTATATAGTATTAGTGCATAGTATTAATATATAGTAATAGTGCACAGTATTAATATATAGTATTAGTGCACAGTATTATTATATAGTAATAGTGCACAGTATTATTATATAGCAATAGTGCACACTATTAATATATAGCAATAGTGCACAGTATTATTATATAGTATTAGTGCATAGTATTAATATATAGTAATAGTGCACAGTATTAATATATAGTATTAGTTGCACAGTATTATTATATAGTAATAGTGCACAGTATTATTATATAGTAGTAGTGCACAGTATTATTATATAGTATTAGTGCATAGTATTAATATATAGTAAGAGTGCACAGTATTATTATATATTATTAGTGCACAGTATTATTATACAGTATTAGTGCATAGTATTAATATATAGTAATAGTGCACAGTATTATTGTACAGTAGTAGTGCATAGTATTAATATATAGTAATAGTGCACAGTATTATTATATAGTAGTAGTGCATAGTATTATTATATAGTATTAGTGCATAGTATTAATATATAGTATTAGTGCACAGTATTATTATACTGTATAGTAATAGTACATAGTATTAATATATAGCAATAGTGCACAGTATTATTATATAGTAGTAGTGCATAGTATTAATATATAGTAATAGTGCACAGTATTATTATATAGTATTAGTTTACAGTATTATTATATAATATTAGTGCACAGTATTATTATATAGTATTAGTGCATAGTATTAATATATAGTAATAGTGCACAGTATTATTATATAGTATTAGTTCACAGTATTATTATATAATATTAGTGCACAGTATTATTATATAGTATTAGTGCATAGTAATAATATATAGTATTAGTGCACAATATTATTATATAGTAATAGTGCACAGTATTATTATATAGCAATAGTGCACTCTATTAATATATAGCAATAGTGCACAGTATTAATATATAGTAATAGTGCAAAGTATTAATATATAGTATTAGTGCACAGTATTATTATATAGTAATAGTGCACAGTATTATTATATAACAATAGTGCACAGCATTAATATATAGCAATAGTGCACAGTATTATTATATAGTACTAGAGCACAGTATTATTATATAGCAATAGTGCACAGTATTAATATATAGTAATAGTGCACAGTATTATTATATAGTAATAGTGCACAGTATTATTATATAGTATTAGTGCACAGTATTATTATATAGTAATAGTGCACAGTATTATTATATAGTAATAGTGCATAGTATTATTATATAGCATTAGTGCATAGTATTAACATATAGTAATAGTGCACAGTATTAATATATAGTAAGAGTGCATAGTATTATTATATAGTATTAGTGCATAGTATTATTATATAGTAATAGAGCACAGTATTATTATATAGTAATAGTGCACAGTATTATTATATAGTATTAGTGCATAGTATTAATATATAGTATTAGTGCATAGTATTAATATATAGTAATAGTGCACAGTATTAATATATAGTATTAGTGCACAGTATTATTATATAGTAATAGTGCACAGTATTATTATACTGTATAGTAATAGTACATAGTATTAATATATAGCAATAGTGCACAGTATTATTATATAGTAGTAGTGCATAGTATTAATATATAGTAATAGTGCACAGTATTATTATATAGTATTAGTTCACAGTATTATTATATAGTATTAGTGCACAGTATTATTATATAGTATTAGTGCATAGTATTAATATATAGTAATAGTGCACAGTATTAATATATAGTATTAGTGCATAGTATTAATATATAGTAATAGTGCACAGTATTAATATATAGTATTAGTGCACAGTATTATTATATAGTAATAGTGCACAGTATTATTATATAGCAATAGTGCACACTATTAATATATAGCAATAGTGCACAGTATTTTTATATAGTATTAGTGCATAGTATTAATATATAGTAATAGTGCACAGTATTAATATATAGTATTAGTGCACAGTATTATTATATAGTAATAGTGCACAGTATTATTATATAGTAATAGTGCATAGTATTATTATATAGTATTAGTGCATAGTATTAACATATAGTAATAGTGCACAGTATTAATATATAGTAAGAGTGCATTGTATTATTATATAGTATTAGTGCATAGTATTATTATATAGTAATAGTGCATATTATTATTATATAGTAATAGTGCACAGTATTATCATATAGTATTAGTGCATAGTATTAATATATAGTAATAGTGCACAGTATTATTATATAGTAGTAGTGCACAGTATTATTATATAGTAATAGTGCACAGTATTATTATATAGTAATAGTGCATAGTATTATTATATAGTATTAGTGCATAGTATTAACATATAGTAATAGTGCACAGTATTAATATATAGTAAGAGTGCATAGTATTATTATATAGTATTAGTGCACAGTATTATTATATAGTAATAGTGCACAGTATTATTATATAGTAATAGTGCATAGTATTATTATATAGTATTAGTGCATAGTATTAACATATAGTAATAGTGCACAGTATTAATATATAGTAAGAGTGCATTGTATTATTATATAGTATTAGTGCATAGTATTATTATATAGTAATATTGCATAGTATTATTATATAGTAATAGTGCACAGTATTATTATATAGTATTAGTGCATAGTATTAATATATAGTAATAGTGCACAGTATTATTATATAGTAGTAGTGCACAGTATTATTATATAGTATTAGTGCATAGTATTAATATATAGTAAGAGTGCACAGTATTATTATATATTATTAGTGCACAGTATTATTATACAGTATTAGTGCATAGTATTAATATATAGTAATAGTGCACAGTATTATTGTACAGTAGTAGTTCATAGTATTAATATATAGTAAGAGTGCATAGTATTATTATATAGTATTAGTGCACAGTATTATTATATAGTAATAGTGCACAGTATTATTATATAGTAATAGTGCATAGTATTATTATATAGTATTAGTGCATAGTATTAACATATAGTAATAGTGCACAGTATTAATATATAGTAAGAGTGCATTGTATTATTATATAGTATTAGTGCATAGTATTATTATATAGTAATAGTGCATAGTATTATTATATAGTAATAGTGCACAGTATTATTATATAGTATTAGTGCATAGTATTAATATATAGTAATAGTGCACAGTATTATTATATAGTAGTAGTGCACAGTATTATTATATAGTATTAGTGCATAGTATTAATATATAGTAAGAGTGCACAGTATTATTATATATTATTAGTGCACAGTATTATTATACAGTATTAGTGCATAGTATTAATATATAGTAATAGTGCACAGTATTATTGTACAGTAGTAGTGCATAGTATTAATATATAGTAATAGTGCACAGTATTATTATATAGTAGTAGTGCATAGTATTATTATATAGTATTAGTGCATAGTATTAATATATAGTATTAGTGCACAGTATTATTATACTGTATAGTAATAGTACATAGTATTAATATATAGCAATAGTGCACAGTATTATTATATAGTAGTAGTGCATAGTATTAATATATAGTAATAGTGCACAGTATTATTATATAGTATTAGTTCACAGTATTATTATATAATATTAGTGCACAGTATTATTATATAGTATTAGTGCATAGTATTAATATATAGTAATAGTGCACAGTATTAATATATAGTATTAGTGCACAGTATTATTATATAGTACTAGTGCACAGTATTATTATATAGCAATAGTGCACAGTATTAATATATAGCAATAGTGCACAGTATTATTATATAGTATTAGTGCATAGTATTAATATATAGTAATAGTGCACAGTATTAATATATAGTATTAGTGCACAGTATTATTATATAGTAATAGTGCACAGTATTATTATATAGCAATAGTGCACACTATTAATATATAGCAATAGTGCACAGTATTATTATATAGTATTAGTGCATAGTATTAATATATAGTAATAGTGCACAGTATTAATATATAGTATTAGTTGCACAGTATTATTATATAGTAATAGTGCACAGTATTATTACATAACAATAGTGCACAGCATTAATATATAGCAATAGTGCACAGTATTATTATATAGTACTAGAGCACAGTATTATTATATAGCAATAGTGCACAGTATTAATATATAGTAATAGTGCACAGTATTATTATATAGTAATAGTGCACAGTATTATTATATAGTATTAGTGCACAGTATTATTATATAGTAATAGTGCACAGTATTATTATATAGTAATAGTGCATAGTATTATTATATAGCATTAGTGCATAGTATTAACATATAGTAATAGTGCACAGTATTAATATATAGTAAGAGTGCATAGTATTATTATATAGTATTAGTGCATAGTATTATTATATAGTAATAGTGCACAGTATTATTATATAGTAATAGTGCATAGTATTATTATATAGCATTAGTGCATAGTATTAACATATAGTAATAGTGCACAGTATTAATATATAGTAAGAGTGCATAGTATTATTATATAGTATTAGTGCATAGTATTATTATATAGTAATAGTGCATAGTATTATTATATAGCATTAGTGCATAGTATTAACATATAGTATTAGTGCATAGTATTAATATATAGAATTAGTGCATAGTATTAATATATAGTAATAGTGCACAGTATTAATATATAGTATTAGTGCACAGTATTATTATATAGTAATAGTGCACAGTATTATTATACTGTATAGTAATAGTACATAGTATTAATATATAGCAATAGTGCACAGTATTATTATATAGTAGTAGTGCATAGTATTAATATATAGTAATAGTGCACAGTATTATTATATAGTATTAGTTCACAGTATTATTATATAGTATTTGTGCACAGTATTATTATATAGTATTAGTGCATAGTATTAATATATAGTAATAGTGCACAGTATTAATATATAGTATTAGTGCACAGTATTATTATATAGTAATAGTGCACAGTATTATTATATAGCAATAGTGCACAGTATTAATATATAGCAATAGTGCACAGTATTATTATATAGTATTAGTGCATAGTATTAATATATAGTAATAGTGCACAGTATTAATATATAGTATTAGTGCACAGTATTATTATATAGTAATAGTGCACAGTATTATTATATAGCAATAGTGCACACTATTAATATATAGCAATAGTGCACAGTATTATTATATAGTATTAGTGCATAGTATTAATATATAGTAATAGTGCACAGTATTAATATATAGTATTAGTGCACAGTATTATTATATAGTAATAGTGCACAGTATTATTATATAGTAATAGTGCATAGTATTATTATATAGTATTAGTGCATAGTATTAACATATAGTAATAGTGCACAGTATTAATATATAGTAAGAGTGCATTGTATTATTATATAGTATTAGTGCATAGTATTATTATATAGTAATAGTGCATATTATTATTATATAGTAATAGTGCACAGTATTATTATATAGTATTAGTGCATAGTATTAATAAATAGTAATAGTGCACAGTATTATTATATAGTAGTAGTGCATAGTATTATTATATAGTATTAGTGCATAGTATTAATATATAGTAAGAGTGCACAGTATTATTATATATTATTAGTGCACAGTATTATTATACAGTATTAGTGCATAGTATTAATATATAGTAATAGTGCACAGTATTATTGTACAGTAGTAGTGCATAGTATTAATATATAGTAATAGTGCACAGTATTATTATATAGTAGTAGTGCATAGAATTATTATATAGTATTAGTGCATAGTATTAATATATAGTATTAGTGCACAGTATTATTATATAGCAATAGTGCACAGTATTAATATATAGCAATAGTGCACAGTATTATTATATAGTATTAGTGCATAGTATTAATATATAGTAATAGTGCACAGTATTAATATATAGTATTAGTGCACAGTATTATTATATAGTAATAGTGCACAGTATTATTATATAGCAATAGTGCACAGTATTATTATATAGCAATAGTGCACACTATTAATATATAGCAATAGTGCACAGTATTATTATATAGTACTAGAGCACAGTATTATTATATAGCAATAGTGCACAGTATTAATATATAGTAATAGTGCACAGTATTATTATATAGTAATAGTGCACAGTATTATTATACTGTATAGTAATAGTACATAGTATTAATATATAGCAATAGTGCACAGTATTATTATATAAAAGTAGTGCATAGTATTAATATATAATAATAGTGCACAGTATTAATATATAGTATTAGTGCACAGTATTATTATATAGTAATAGTGCACAGTATTATTATATAGCAATAGTGCACAGTATTAATATATAGCAATAGTGTACAGTATTATTACATAGTACTAGAGCACAGTATTATTATATAGCAATAGTGCACAGTATTAATATATAGTAATAGTGCACAGTATTAATATATAGCAATAGTGCACAGTATTATTATATAGTAGTAGTGCATAGTATTAATATATAGTAATAGTGCATAGTATTATTATATAGTATTAGTGCACAGTATTATTATATAGTATTAGTGCACAGTATTAATATATAGTAATAGTGCACAATATTATTATATAGTATTAGTGCATAGTATTAATATATAGTAACAGTGCACAGTATTAATATATAGTATTAGTGCACAGTATTATTATATAGTAATAGTGCACAGTATTATTATATAGCAATAGTGCACAGTATTAATATATAGCAATAGTGTACAGTATTATTACATAGTACTAGAGCACAGTATTATTATATAGCAATAGTGCACAGTATTAATATATAGTAATAGTGCACAGTATTATTATATAGTAATAGTGCACAGTATTATTATATAGTATTAGTGCATAGTATTAATATATAGTAATAGTGCACAGTATTAATATATAGTATTAGTGCACAGTATTATTATATAGTAATAGTGCACAGTATTATTATATAGTAATAGTGCATAGTATTATTATATAGCATTAGTGCATAGTATTAACATATAGTAATAGTGCACAGTATTAATATATAGTAAGAGTGCATAGTATTATTATATAGTATTAGTGCATAGTATTATTATATAGTAATAGAGCACAGTATTATTATATAGTAATAGTGCACAGTATTATTATATAGTATTAGTGCATAGTATTAATATATAGTATTAGTGCATAGTATTAATATATAGTAATAGTGCACAGTATTAATATATAGTATTAGTGCACAGTATTATTATATAGTAATAGTGCACAGTATTATTATACTGTATAGTAATAGTACATAGTATTAATATATAGCAATAGTGCACAGTATTATTATATAGTAGTAGTGCATAGTATTAATATATAGTAATAGTGCACAGTATTATTATATAGTAGTAGTGCACAGTATTATTATATAGTAATAGTGCACAGTATTATTATATAGTAATAGTGCATAGTATTATTATATAGTATTAGTGCATAGTATTAACATATAGTAATAGTGCACAGTATTAATATATAGTAAGAGTGCATAGTATTATTATATAGTATTAGTGCACAGTATTATTATATAGTAATAGTGCACAGTATTATTATATAGTAATAGTGCATAGTATTATTATATAGTATTAGTGCATAGTATTAACATATAGTAATAGTGCACAGTATTAATATATAGTAAGAGTGCATTGTATTATTATATAGTATTAGTGCATAGTATTATTATATAGTAATATTGCATAGTATTATTATATAGTAATAGTGCACAGTATTATTATATAGTATTAGTGCATAGTATTAATATATAGTAATAGTGCACAGTATTATTATATAGTAGTAGTGCACAGTATTATTATATAGTATTAGTGCATAGTATTAATATATAGTAAGAGTGCACAGTATTATTATATATTATTAGTGCACAGTATTATTATACAGTATTAGTGCATAGTATTAATATATAGTAATAGTGCACAGTATTATTGTACAGTAGTAGTTCATAGTATTAATATATAGTAAGAGTGCATAGTATTATTATATAGTATTAGTGCACAGTATTATTATATAGTAATAGTGCACAGTATTATTATATAGTAATAGTGCATAGTATTATTATATAGTATTAGTGCATAGTATTAACATATAGTAATAGTGCACAGTATTAATATATAGTAAGAGTGCATTGTATTATTATATAGTATTAGTGCATAGTATTATTATATAGTAATAGTGCATAGTATTATTATATAGTAATAGTGCACAGTATTATTATATAGTATTAGTGCATAGTATTAATATATAGTAATAGTGCACAGTATTATTATATAGTAGTAGTGCACAGTATTATTATATAGTATTAGTGCATAGTATTAATATATAGTAAGAGTGCACAGTATTATTATATATTATTAGTGCACAGTATTATTATACAGTATTAGTGCATAGTATTAATATATAGTAATAGTGCACAGTATTATTGTACAGTAGTAGTGCATAGTATTAATATATAGTAATAGTGCACAGTATTATTATATAGTAGTAGTGCATAGTATTATTATATAGTATTAGTGCATAGTATTAATATATAGTATTAGTGCACAGTATTATTATACTGTATAGTAATAGTACATAGTATTAATATATAGCAATAGTGCACAGTATTATTATATAGTAGTAGTGCATAGTATTAATATGTAGTAATAGTGCACAGTATTATTATATAGTATTAGTTCACAGTATTATTATATAATATTAGTGCACAGTATTATTATATAGTATTAGTGCATAGTATTAATATATAGTAATAGTGCACAGTATTAATATATAGTATTAGTGCACAGTATTATTATATAGTACTAGTGCACAGTATTATTATATAGCAATAGTGCACAGTATTAATATATAGCAATAGTGCACAGTATTATTATATAGTATTAGTGCATAGTATTAATATATAGTAATAGTGCACAGTATTAATATATAGTATTAGTGCACAGTATTATTATATAGTAATAGTGCACAGTATTATTATATAGCAATAGTGCACACTATTAATATATAGCAATAGTGCACAGTATTATTATATAGTATTAGTGCATAGTATTAATATATAGTAATAGTGCACAGTATTAATATATAGTATTAGTTGCACAGTATTATTATATAGTAATAGTGCACAGTATTATTACATAACAATAGTGCACAGCATTAATATATAGCAATAGTGCACAGTATTATTATATAGTACTAGAGCACAGTATTATTATATAGCAATAGTGCACAGTATTAATATATAGTAATAGTGCACAGTATTATTATATAGTAATAGTGCACAGTATTATTATATAGTATTAGTGCACAGTATTATTATATAGTAATAGTGCACAGTATTATTATATAGTAATAGTGCATAGTATTATTATATAGCATTAGTGCATAGTATTAACATATAGTAATAGTGCACAGTATTAATATATAGTAAGAGTGCATAGTATTATTATATAGTATTAGTGCATAGTATTATTATATAGTAATAGTGCACAGTATTATTATATAGTAATAGTGCATAGTATTATTATATAGCATTAGTGCATAGTATTAACATATAGTAATAGTGCACAGTATTAATATATAGTAAGAGTGCATAGTATTATTATATAGTATTAGTGCATAGTATTATTATATAGTAATAGTGCATAGTATTATTATATAGCATTAGTGCATAGTATTAACATATAGTATTAGTGCATAGTATTAATATATAGAATTAGTGCATAGTATTAATATATAGTAATAGTGCACAGTATTAATATATAGTATTAGTGCACAGTATTATTATATAGTAATAGTGCACAGTATTATTATACTGTATAGTAATAGTACATAGTATTAATATATAGCAATAGTGCACAGTATTATTATATAGTAGTAGTGCATAGTATTAATATATAGTAATAGTGCACAGTATTATTATATAGTATTAGTTCACAGTATTATTATATAGTATTTGTGCACAGTATTATTATATAGTATTAGTGCATAGTATTAATATATAGTAATAGTGCACAGTATTAATATATAGTATTAGTGCACAGTATTATTATATAGTAATAGTGCACAGTATTATTATATAGCAATAGTGCACAGTATTAATATATAGCAATAGTGCACAGTATTATTATATAGTATTAGTGCATAGTATTAATATATAGTAATAGTGCACAGTATTAATATATAGTATTAGTGCACAGTATTATTATATAGTAATAGTGCACAGTATTATTATATAGCAATAGTGCACACTATTAATATATAGCAATAGTGCACAGTATTATTATATAGTATTAGTGCATAGTATTAATATATAGTAATAGTGCACAGTATTAATATATAGTATTAGTGCACAGTATTATTATATAGTAATAGTGCACAGTATTATTATATAGTAATAGTGCATAGTATTATTATATAGTATTAGTGCATAGTATTAACATATAGTAATAGTGCACAGTATTAATATATAGTAAGAGTGCATTGTATTATTATATAGTATTAGTGCATAGTATTATTATATAGTAATAGTGCATATTATTATTATATAGTAATAGTGCACAGTATTATTATATAGTATTAGTGCATAGTATTAATAAATAGTAATAGTGCACAGTATTATTATATAGTAGTAGTGCATAGTATTATTATATAGTATTAGTGCATAGTATTAATATATAGTAAGAGTGCACAGTATTATTATATATTATTAGTGCACAGTATTATTATACAGTATTAGTGCATAGTATTAATATATAGTAATAGTGCACAGTATCATTGTACAGTAGTAGTGCATAGTATTAATATATAGTAATAGTGCACAGTATTATTATATAGTAGTAGTGCATAGAATTATTATATAGTATTAGTGCATAGTATTAATATATAGTATTAGTGCACAGTATTATTATATAGCAATAGTGCACAGTATTAATATATAGCAATAGTGCACAGTATTATTATATAGTATTAGTGCATAGTATTAATATATAGTAATAGTGCACAGTATTAATATATAGTATTAGTGCACAGTATTATTATATAGTAATAGTGCACAGTATTATTATATAGCAATAGTGCACAGTATTATTATATAGCAATAGTGCACACTATTAATATATAGCAATAGTGCACAGTATTATTATATAGTACTAGAGCACAGTATTATTATATAGCAATAGTGCACAGTATTAATATATAGTAATAGTGCACAGTATTATTATATAGTAATAGTGCACAGTATTATTATACTGTATAGTAATAGTACATAGTATTAATATATAGCAATAGTGCACAGTATTATTATATAGTAGTAGTGCATAGTATTAATATATAATAATAGTGCACAGTATTAATATATAGTATTAGTGCACAGTATTATTATATAGTAATAGTGCACAGTATTATTATATAGCAATAGTGCACAGTATTAATATATAGCAATAGTGTACAGTATTATTACATAGTACTAGAGCACAGTATTATTATATAGCAATAGTGCACAGTATTAATATATAGTAATAGTGCACAGTATTAATATATAGCAATAGTGCACAGTATTATTATATAGTAGTAGTGCATAGTATTAATATATAGTAATAGTGCATAGTATTATTATATAGTATTAGTGCACAGTATTATTATATAGTATTAGTGCACAGTATTAATATATAGTAATAGTGCACAATATTATTATATAGTATTAGTGCATAGTATTAATATATAGTAACAGTGCACAGTATTAATATATAGTATTAGTGCACAGTATTATTATATAGTAATAGTGCACAGTATTATTATATAGCAATAGTGCACAGTATTAATATATAGCAATAGTGTACAGTATTATTACATAGTACTAGAGCACAGTATTATTATATAGCAATAGTGCACAGTATTAATATATAGTAATAGTGCACAGTATTATTATATAGTAATAGTGCACAGTATTATTATATAGTATTAGTGCATAGTATTAATATATAGTAATAGTGCACAGTATTAATATATAGTATTAGTGCACAGTATTATTATATAGTAATAGTGCACAGTATTATTATATAGTAATAGTGCATAGTATTATTATATAGTATTAGTGCATAGTATTAATATATAGTAATAGTGCACAGTATTATTATATAGTAGTAGTGCACAGTATTATTATATAGTATTAGTGCATAGTATTAATATATAGTAAGAGTGCACAGTATTATTATATATTATTAGTGCACAGTATTATTATACAGTATTAGTGCATAGTATTAATATATAGTAATAGTGCACAGTATTATTGTACAGTAGTAGTGCATAGTATTAATATATAGTAAGAGTGCATAGTATTATTATATAGTATTAGTGCACAGTATTATTATATAGTAATAGTGCACAGTATTATTATATAGTAATAGTGCATAGTATTATTATATAGTATTAGTGCATAGTATTATCATATAGTAATAGTGCACAGTATTAATATATAGTAAGAGTGCATTGTATTATTATATAGTATTAGTGCATAGTATTATTATATAGTAATAGTGCATAGTATTATTATATAGTAATAGTGCACAGTATTATTATATAGTATTAGTGCATAGTATTAATATATAGTAATAGTGCACAGTATTATTATATAGTAGTAGTGCACAGTATTATTATATAGTATTAGTGCATAGTATTAATATATAGTAAGAGTGCACAGTATTATTATATATTATTAGTGCACAGTATTATTATACAGTATTAGTGCATAGTATTAATATATAGTAATAGTGCACAGTATTATTGTACAGTAGTAGTGCATAGTATTAATATATAGTAATAGTGCACAGTATTATTATATAGTAGTAGTGCATAGTATTAATATATAGTAATAGTGCACAGTATTATTATATAGTATTAGTTCACAGTATTATTATATAATATTAGTGCACAGTATTATTATATAGTATTAGTGCATAGTATTAATATATAGTAATAGTGCACAGTATTAATATATAGTATTAGTGCACAGTATTATTATATAGTAATAGTGCACATTATTATTATATAGCAATAGTGCACAGTATTAATATATAGCAATAGTGCACAGTATTATTATATAGTATTAGTGCATAGTATTAATATATAGTAATAGTGCACAGTATTAATATATAGTATTAGTGCACAGTATTATTATATAGTAATAGTGCACAGTATTATTATATAGCAATAGTGCACACTATTAATATATAGCAATAGTGCACAGTATTATTATATAGTATTAGTGCATAGTATTAATATATAGTAATAGTGCACAGTATTAATATATAGTATTAGTGCACAGTATTATTATATAGTAATAGTGCACAGTATTATTATATAGTACTAGAGCACAGTATTATTATATAGCAATAGTGCACAGTATTAATATATAGTAATAGTGCACAGTATTATTATATAGTAATAGTGCACAGTATTATTATATAGTATTAGTGCACAGTATTATTATATAGTAATAGTGCACAGTATTATTATATAGTAATAGTGCATAGTATTATTATATAGCATTGGTGCATAGTATTAACATATAGTAATAGTGCACAGTATTAATATATAGTAAGAGTGCATAGTATTATTATATAGTATTAGTGCATAGTATTATTATATAGTAATAGTGAACAGTATTATTATATAGTAATAGTGCACAGTATTATTATATAGTATTAGTGCATAGTATTAATATATAGTATTAGTGCATAGTATTAATATATAGTAATAGTGCACAGTATTAATATATAGTATTAGTGCACAGTATTATTATATAGTAATAGTGCACAGTATTATTATACTGTATAGTAATAGTACATAGTATTAATATATAGCAATAGTGCACAGTATTATTATATAGTAGTAGTGCATAGTATTAATATATAGTAATAGTGCACAGTATTATTATATAGTATTAGTTCACAGTATTATTATATAGTATTAGTGCACAGTATTATTATATAGTATTAGTGCATAGTATTAATATATAGTAATAGTGCACAGTATTAATATATAGTATTAGTGCACAGTATTATTATATAGTAATAGTGCACAGTATTATTATATAGCAATAGTGCACAGTATTAATATATAGCAATAGTGCACAGTATTATTATATAGTATTAGTGCATAGTATTAATATATAGTAATAGTGCACAGTATTAATATATAGTATTAGTGCACAGTATTATTATATAGTAATAGTGCACAGTATTATTATATAGCAATAGTGCACACTATTAATATATAGCAATAGTGCACAGTATTATTATATAGTATTAGTGCATAGTATTAATATATAGTAATAGTGCACAGTATTAATATATAGTATTAGTGCACAGTATTATTATATAGTAATAGTGCACAGTATTATTATATAGTAATAGTGCATAGTATTATTATACAGTATTAGTGCATAGTATTAATATATAGTAATAGTGCACAGTATTATTGTACAGTAGTAGTGCATAGTATTAATATATAGTAATAGTGCACAGTATTATTATATAGTAGTAGTGCATAGAATTATTGTATAGTATTAGTGCATAGTATTAATATATAGTATTAGTGCACAGTATTATTATACTGTATAGTAATAGTACATAGTATTAATATATAGCAATAGTGCACAGTATTATTATATAGTAGTAGTGCATAGTATTAATATATAGTAATAGTGCACAGTATTATTATATAGTATTAGTTCACAGTATTATTATATAATATTAGTGCACAGTATTATTATATAGTATTAGTGCATAGTATTAATATATAGTAATAGTGCACAGTATTATTATATAGTATTAGTCCACAGTATTATTATATAGTAATAGTGCACAGTATTATTATATAGCAATAGTGCACAGTATTAATATATAGCAATAGTGCACAGTATTATTATATAGTATTAGTGCATAGTATTAATATATAGTAATAGTGCACAGTATTAATATATAGTATTAGTGCACAGTATTATTATATAGTAATAGTGCACAGTATTATTATATAGCAATAGTGCACACTATTAATATATAGCAATAGTGCACAGTATTATTATATAGTACTAGAGCACAGTATTATTATATAGTAATAGTGCACAGTATTAATATATAGTAATAGTGCACAGTATTATTATATAGTAATAGTGCACAGTATTATTATACTGTATAGTAATAGTACATAGTATTAATATATAGCAATAGTGCACAGTATTATTATATAGTAGTAGTGCATAGTATTAATATATAATAATAGTGCACAGTATTAATATATAGTATTAGTGCACAGTATTATTATATAGTAATAGTGCACAGTAATATTATATAGCAATAGTGCACAGTATTAATATATAGCAATAGTGTACAGTATTATTACATAGTACTAGAGCACAGTATTATTATATAGCAATAGTGCACAGTATTATTATATAGTAATAGTGCACAGTATTAATATATAGCAATAGTGCACAGTATTATTATATAGCAATAGTGCACAGTATTAATATATAGTAATAGTGCACAGTATTATTATATAGTAATAGTGCACAGTATTATTATATAGTATTAGTGCATAGTATTAATATATAGTAATAGTGCACAGTATTAATATATAGTATTAGTGCACAGTATTATTATATAGTAATAGTGCACAGTATTATTATATAGTAATAGTGCATAGTATTATTATATAGTATTAGTGCATAGTATTAACATATAGTAATAGTGCACAGTATTAATATATAGTAAGAGTGCATAGTATTATTATATAGTATTAGTGCACAGTATTATTATATAGTAATAGTGCACAGTATTATTATATAGTAGTAGTGCATAGTATTATTATATAGCATTAGTGCACAGTATTATTATATAGTAAGAGTGCATAGTATTATTATATAGTATTAGTGCACAGTATTATTATATAGTAATAGTGCACAGTATTATTATATAGTAATAGTGCATAGTATTATTATATAGTATTAGTGCATAGTATTAACATATAGTAATAGTGCACAGTATTAATATATAGTAAGAGTGCATTGTATTATTATATAGTATTAGTGCATAGTATTATTATATAGTAATAGTGCATAGTATTATTATATAGTAATAGTGCACAGTATTATTATATAGTATTAGTGCATAGTATTAATATATAGTAATAGTGCACAGTATTATTATATAGTAGTAGTGCACAGTATTATTATATAGTATTAGTGCATAGTATTAATATATAGTAAGAGTGCACAGTATTATTATATATTATTAGTGCACAGTATTATTATACAGTATTAGTGCATAGTATTAATATATAGTAATAGTGCACAGTATTATTGTACAGTAGTAGTGCATAGTATTAATATATAGTAAGAGTGCATAGTATTATTATATAGTATTAGTGCACAGTATTATTATATAGTAATAGTGCACAGTATTATTATATAGTAATAGTGCACAGTATTATTATATAGTATTAGTGCATAGTATTAACATATAGTAATAGTGCACAGTATTAATATATAGTAAGAGTGCATTGTATTATTATATAGTATTAGTGCATAGTATTATTATATAGTAATAGTGCATATTATTATTATATAGTAATAGTGCACAGTATTATCATATAGTATTAGTGCATAGTATTAATATATAGTAATAGTGCACAGTATTATTATATAGTAGTAGTGCACAGTATTATTATATAGTAATAGTGCACAGTATTATTATATAGTAATAGTGCATAGTATTATTATATAGTATTAGTGCATAGTATTAACATATAGTAATAGTGCACAGTATTAATATATAGTAAGAGTGCATAGTATTATTATATAGTATTAGTGCACAGTATTATTATATAGTAATAGTGCACAGTATTATTATATAGTAATAGTGCATAGTATTATTATATAGCATAAGTGCACAGTATTATTATATAGTAAGAGTGCATAGTATTATTATATAGTATTAGTGCATAGTATTAACATATAGTAATAGTGCACAGTATTAATATATAGTAAGAGTGCATTGTATTATTATATAGTATTAGTGCATAGTATTATTATATAGTAATAGTGCATAGTATTATTATATAGTAATAGTGCACAGTATTATTATATAGTATTAGTGCATAGTATTAATATATAGTAATAGTGCACAGTATTATTATATAGTAGTAGTGCACAGTATTATTATATAGTATTAGTGCATAGTATTAATATATAGTAAGAGTGCACAGTATTATTATATATTATTAGTGCACAGTATTATTATACAGTATTAGTGCATAGTATTAATATATAGTAATAGTGCACAGTATTATTGTACAGTAGTAGTGCATAGTATTAATATATAGTAATAGTGCACAGTATTATTATATAGTAGTAGTGCATAGTATTATTATATAGTATTAGTGCATAGTATTAATATATAGTATTAGTGCACAGTATTATTATACTGTATAGTAATAGTACATAGTATTAATATATAGAAATAGTGCACAGTATTATTATATAGTAGTAGTGCATAGTATTAATATATAGTAATAGTGCACAGTATTATTATATAGTATTAGTTCACAGTATTATTATATAATATTAGTGCACAGTATTATTATATAGTATTAGTGCATAGTAATAATATATAGTAATAGTGCACAGTATTAATATATAGTATTAGTGCACAGTATTATTATATAGTAATAGTGCACATTATTATTATATAGCAATAGTGCACAGTATTAATATATAGCAATAGTGCACAGTATTATTATATAGTATTAGTGCATAGTATTAATATATAGTAATAGTGCACAGTATTAATATATAGTATTAGTGCACAATATTATTATATAGTAATAGTGCACAGTATTATTATATAGCAATAGTGCACACTATTAATATATAGCAATAGTGCACAGTATTATTATATAGTATTAGTGCATAGTATTAATATATAGTAATAGTGCACAGTATTAATATATAGTATTAGTGCACAGTATTATTATATAGTAATAGTGCACAGTATTATTATATAACAATAGTGCACAGCATTAATATATAGCAATAGTGCACAGTATTATTATATAGTACTAGAGCACAGTATTATTATATAGCAATAGTGCACAGTATTAATATATAGTAATAGTGCACATTATTATTATATAGTAATAGTGCACAGTATTATTATATAGTATTAGTGCACAGTATTATTATATAGTAATAGTGCACAGTATTATTATATAGTAATAGTGCATAGTATTATTATATAGCATTAGTGCATAGTATTAACATATAGTAATAGTGCACAGTATTAATATATAGTAAGAGTGCATAGTATTATTATATAGTATTAGTGCATAGTATTATTATATAGTAATAGAGCACAGTATTATTATATAGTAATAGTGCACAGTATTATTATATAGTATTAGTGCATAGTATTAATATATAGTATTAGTGCATAGTATTAATATATAGTAATAGTGCACAGTATTAATATATAGTATTAGTGCACAGTATTATTATATAGTAATAGTGCACAGTATTATTATACTGTATAGTAATAGTACATAGTATTAATATATAGCAATAGTGCACAGTATTATTATATAGTAGTAGTGCATAGTATTAATATATAGTAATAGTGCACAGTATTATTATATAGTATTAGTTCACAGTATTATTATATAGTATTAGTGCACAGTATTATTATATAGTATTAGTGCATAGTATTAATATATAGTAATAGTGCACAGTATTAATATATAGTATTAGTGCATAGTATTAATATATAGTAATAGTGCACAGTATTAATATATAGTATTAGTGCACAGTATTATTATATAGTAATAGTGCACAGTATTATTATATAGCAATAGTGCACACTATTAATATATAGCAATAGTGCACAGTATTTTTATATAGTATTAGTGCATAGTATTAATATATAGTAATAGTGCACAGTATTAATATATAGTATTAGTGCACAGTATTATTATATAGTAATAGTGCACAGTATTATTATATAGTAATAGTGCATAGTATTATTATATAGTATTAGTGCATAGTATTAACATATAGTAATAGTGCACAGTATTAATATATAGTAAGAGTGCATTGTATTATTATATAGTATTAGTGCATAGTATTATTATATAGTAATAGTGCATATTATTATTATATAGTAATAGTGCACAGTATTATCATATAGTATTAGTGCATAGTATTAATATATAGTAATAGTGCACAGTATTATTATATAGTAGTAGTGCACAGTATTATTATATAGTAATAGTGCACAGTATTATTATATAGTAATAGTGCACAGTATTATTATATAGTATTAGTGCACAGTATTATTATATAGTAATAGTGCACAGTATTATTATATAGTAATAGTGCATAGTATTATTATATAGTATTAGTGCATAGTATTAACATATAGTAATAGTGCACAATATTAATATATAGTAAGAGTGCATTGTATTATTATATAGTATTAGTGCATAGTATTATTATATAGTAATAGTGCATAGTATTATTATATAGTAATAGTGCACAGTATTATTATATAGTATTAGTGCATAGTATTAATATATAGTAATAGTGCACAGTATTATTATATAGTAGTAGTGCACAGTATTATTATATAGTATTAGTGCATAGTATTAATATATAGTAAGAGTGCACAGTATTATTATATATTATTAGTGCACAGTATTATTATACAGTATTAGTGCATAGTATTAATATATAGTAATAGTGCACAGTATTATTGTACAGTAGTAGTTCATAGTATTAATATATAGTAAGAGTGCATAGTATTATTATATAGTATTAGTGCACAGTATTATTATATAGTAATAGTGCACAGTATTATTATATAGTAATAGTGCATAGTATTATTATATAGTATTAGTGCATAGTATTAACATATAGTAATAGTGCACAGTATTAATATATAGTAAGAGTGCATTGTATTATTATATAGTATTAGTGCATAGTATTATTATATAGTAATAGTGCATAGTATTATTATATAGTAATAGTGCACAGTATTATTGTACAGTAGTAGTGCATAGTATTAATATATAGTAATAGTGCACAGTATTATTATATAGTAGTAGTGCATAGTATTATTATATAGTATTAGTGCATAGTATTAATATATAGTATTAGTGCACAGTATTATTATACTGTATAGTAATAGTACATAGTATTAATATATAGCAATAGTGCACAGTATTATTATATAGTAGTAGTGCATAGTATTAATATATAGTAATAGTGCACAGTATTACTATATAGTATTAGTTCACAGTATTATTATATAATATTAGTGCACAGTATTATTATATAGTATTAGTGCATAGTATTAATATATAGTAATAGTGCACAGTATTAATATATAGTATTAGTGCACAGTATTATTATATAGTACTAGTGCACAGTATTATTATATAGCAATAGTGCACAGTATTAATATATAGCAATAGTGCACAGTATTATTATATAGTATTAGTGCATAGTATTAATATATAGTAATAGTGCACAGTATTAATATATAGTATTAGTGCACAGTATTATTATATAGTAATAGTGCACAGTATTATTATATAGCAATAGTGCACACTATTAATATATAGCAATAGTGCACAGTATTATTATATAGTATTAGTGCATAGTATTAATATATAGTAATAGTGCACAGTATTAATATATAGTATTAGTTGCACAGTATTATTATATAGTAATAGTGCACAGTATTATTATATAGTAGTAGTGCACAGTATTATTATATAGTATTAGTGCATAGTATTAATATATAGTAAGAGTGCACAGTATTATTATATATTATTAGTGCACAGTATTATTATACAGTATTAGTGCATAGTATTAATATATAGTAATAGTGCACAGTATTATTGTACAGTAGTAGTGCATAGTATTAATATATAGTAATAGTGCACAGTATTATTATATAGTAGTAGTGCATAGTATTATTATATAGTATTAGTGCATAGTATTAATATATAGTATTAGTGCACAGTATTATTATACTGTATAGTAATAGTACATAGTATTAATATATAGCAATAGTGCACAGTATTATTATATAGTAGTAGTGCATAGTATTAATATATAGTAATAGTGCACAGTATTATTATATAGTATTAGTTCACAGTATTATTATATAATATTAGTGCACAGTATTATTATATAGTATTAGTGCATAGTATTAATATATAGTAATAGTGCACAGTATTATTATATAGTATTAGTTCACAGTATTATTATATAATATTAGTGCACAGTATTATTATATAGTATTAGTGCATAGTAATAATATATAGTATTAGTGCACAATATTATTATATAGTAATAGTGCACAGTATTATTATATAGCAATAGTGCACTCTATTAATATATAGCAATAGTGCACAGTATTAATATATAGTAATAGTGCAAAGTATTAATATATAGTATTAGTGCACAGTATTATTATATAGTAATAGTGCACAGTATTATTATATAACAATAGTGCACAGCATTAATATATAGCAATAGTGCACAGTATTATTATATAGTACTAGAGCACAGTATTATTATATAGCAATAGTGCACAGTATTAATATATAGTAATAGTGCACAGTATTATTATATAGTAATAGTGCACAGTATTATTATATAGTATTAGTGCACAGTATTATTATATAGTAATAGTGCACAGTATTATTATATAGTAATAGTGCATAGTATTATTATATAGCATTAGTGCATAGTATTAACATATAGTAATAGTGCACAGTATTAATATATAGTAAGAGTGCATAGTATTATTATATAGTATTAGTGCATAGTATTATTATATAGTAATAGAGCACAGTATTATTATATAGTAATAGTGCACAGTATTATTATATAGTATTAGTGCATAGTATTAATATATAGTATTAGTGCATAGTATTAATATATAGTAATAGTGCACAGTATTATTATACTGTATAGTAATAGTACATAGTATTAATATATAGCAATAGTGCACAGTATTATTATATAGTAGTAGTGCATAGTATTAATATATAGTAATAGTGCACAGTATTATTATATAGTATTAGTTCACAGTATTATTATATAGTATTAGTGCACAGTATTATTATATAGTATTAGTGCATAGTATTAATATATAGTAATAGTGCACAGTATTAATATATAGTATTAGTGCATAGTATTAATATATAGTAATAGTGCACAGTATTAATATATAGTATTAGTGCACAGTATTATTATATAGTAATAGTGCACAGTATTATTATATAGCAATAGTGCACACTATTAATATATAGCAATAGTGCACAGTATTTTTATATAGTATTAGTGCATAGTATTAATATATAGTAATAGTGCACAGTATTAATATATAGTATTAGTGCACAGTATTATTATATAGTAATAGTGCACAGTATTATTATATAGTAGTAGTGCACAGTATTATTATATAGTATTAGTGCATAGTATTAATATATAGTAATAGTGCACAGTATTAATATATAGTATTAGTGCACAGTATTATTATATAGTAATAGTGCACAGTATTATTATATAGTAGTAGTGCATAGAATTATTATATAGTATTAGTGCATAGTATTAATATATAGTATTAGTGCACAGTATTATTATATAGCAATAGTGCACAGTATTAATATATAGCAATAGTGCACAGTATTATTATATAGTATTAGTGCATAGTATTAATATATAGTAATAGTGCACAGTATTAATATATAGTATTAGTGCACAGTATTATTATATAGTAATAGTGCACAGTATTATTATATAGCAATAGTGCACAGTATTATTATATAGCAATAGTGCACACTATTAATATATAGCAATAGTGCACAGTATTATTATATAGTACTAGAGCACAGTATTATTATATAGCAATAGTGCACAGTATTAATATATAGTAATAGTGCACAGTATTATTATATAGTAATAGTGCACAGTATTATTATACTGTATAGTAATAGTACATAGTATTAATATATAGCAATAGTGCACAGTATTATTATATAAAAGTAGTGCATAGTATTAATATATAATAATAGTGCACAGTATTAATATATAGTATTAGTGCACAGTATTATTATATAGTAATAGTGCACAGTATTATTATATAGCAATAGTGCACAGTATTAATATATAGCAATAGTGTACAGTATTATTACATAGTACTAGAGCACAGTATTATTATATAGCAATAGTGCACAGTATTAATATATAGTAATAGTGCACAGTATTAATATATAGCAATAGTGCACAGTATTATTATATAGTAGTAGTGCATAGTATTAATATATAGTAATAGTGCATAGTATTATTATATAGTATTAGTGCACAGTATTATTATATAGTATTAGTGCACAGTATTAATATATAGTAATAGTGCACAATATTATTATATAGTATTAGTGCATAGTATTAATATATAGTAACAGTGCACAGTATTAATATATAGTATTAGTGCACAGTATTATTATATAGTAATAGTGCACAGTATTATTATATAGCAATAGTGCACAGTATTAATATATAGCAATAGTGTACAGTATTATTACATAGTACTAGAGCACAGTATTATTATATAGCAATAGTGCACAGTATTAATATATAGTAATAGTGCACAGTATTATTATATAGTAATAGTGCACAGTATTATTATATAGTATTAGTGCATAGTATTAATATATAGTAATAGTGCACAGTATTAATATATAGTATTAGTGCACAGTATTATTATATAGTAATAGTGCACAGTATTATTATATAGTAATAGTGCATAGTATTATTATATAGCATTAGTGCATAGTATTAACATATAGTAATAGTGCACAGTATTAATATATAGTAAGAGTGCATAGTATTATTATATAGTATTAGTGCATAGTATTATTATATAGTAATAGAGCACAGTATTATTATATAGTAATAGTGCACAGTATTATTATATAGTATTAGTGCATAGTATTAATATATAGTATTAGTGCATAGTATTAATATATAGTAATAGTGCACAGTATTAATATATAGTATTAGTGCACAGTATTATTATATAGTAATAGTGCACAGTATTATTATACTGTATAGTAATAGTACATAGTATTAATATATAGCAATAGTGCACAGTATTATTATATAGTAGTAGTGCATAGTATTAATATATAGTAATAGTGCACAGTATTATTATATAGTAGTAGTGCACAGTATTATTATATAGTAATAGTGCACAGTATTATTATATAGTAATAGTGCATAGTATTATTATATAGTATTAGTGCATAGTATTAACATATAGTAATAGTGCACAGTATTAATATATAGTAAGAGTGCATAGTATTATTATATAGTATTAGTGCACAGTATTATTATATAGTAATAGTGCACAGTATTATTATATAGTAATAGTGCATAGTATTATTATATAGTATTAGTGCATAGTATTAACATATAGTAATAGTGCACAGTATTAATATATAGTAAGAGTGCATTGTATTATTATATAGTATTAGTGCATAGTATTATTATATAGTAATATTGCATAGTATTATTATATAGTAATAGTGCACAGTATTATTATATAGTATTAGTGCATAGTATTAATATATAGTAATAGTGCACAGTATTATTATATAGTAGTAGTGCACAGTATTATTATATAGTATTAGTGCATAGTATTAATATATAGTAAGAGTGCACAGTATTATTATATATTATTAGTGCACAGTATTATTATACAGTATTAGTGCATAGTATTAATATATAGTAATAGTGCACAGTATTATTGTACAGTAGTAGTTCATAGTATTAATATATAGTAAGAGTGCATAGTATTATTATATAGTATTAGTGCACAGTATTATTGTATAGTAATAGTGCACAGTATTATTATATAGTAATAGTGCATAGTATTATTATATAGTATTAGTGCATAGTATTAACATATAGTAATAGTGCACAGTATTAATATATAGTAAGAGTGCATTGTATTATTATATAGTATTAGTGCATAGTATTATTATATAGTAATAGTGCATAGTATTATTATATAGTAATAGTGCACAGTATTATTATATAGTATTAGTGCATAGTATTAATATATAGTAATAGTGCACAGTATTATTATATAGTAGTAGTGCACAGTATTATTATATAGTATTAGTGCATAGTATTAATATATAGTAAGAGTGCACAGTATTATTATATATTATTAGTGCACAGTATTATTATACAGTATTAGTGCATAGTATTAATATATAGTAATAGTGCACAGTATTATTGTACAGTAGTAGTGCATAGTATTAATATATAGTAATAGTGCACAGTATTATTATATAGTAGTAGTGCATAGTATTATTATATAGTATTAGTGCATAGTATTAATATATAGTATTAGTGCACAGTATTATTATACTGTATAGTAATAGTACATAGTATTAATATATAGCAATAGTGCACAGTATTATTATATAGTAGTAGTGCATAGTATTAATATATAGTAATAGTGCACAGTATTATTATATAGTATTAGTTCACAGTATTATTATATAATATTAGTGCACAGTATTATTATATAGTATTAGTGCATAGTATTAATATATAGTAATAGTGCACAGTATTAATATATAGTATTAGTGCACAGTATTATTATATAGTACTAGTGCACAGTATTATTATATAGCAATAGTGCACAGTATTAATATATAGCAATAGTGCACAGTATTATTATATAGTATTAGTGCATAGTATTAATATATAGTAATAGTGCACAGTATTAATATATAGTATTAGTGCACAGTATTATTATATAGTAATAGTGCACAGTATTATTATATAGCAATAGTGCACACTATTAATATATAGCAATAGTGCACAGTATTATTATATAGTATTAGTGCATAGTATTAATATATAGTAATAGTGCACAGTATTAATATATAGTATTAGTTGCACAGTATTATTATATAGTAATAGTGCACAGTATTATTACATAACAATAGTGCACAGCATTAATATATAGCAATAGTGCACAGTATTATTATATAGTACTAGAGCACAGTATTATTATATAGCAATAGTGCACAGTATTAATATATAGTAATAGTGCACAGTATTATTATATAGTAATAGTGCACAGTATTATTATATAGTATTAGTGCACAGTATTATTATATAGTAATAGTGCACAGTATTATTATATAGTAATAGTGCATAGTATTATTATATAGCATTAGTGCATAGTATTAACATATAGTAATAGTGCACAGTATTAATATATAGTAAGAGTGCATAGTATTATTATATAGTATTAGTGCATAGTATTATTATATAGTAATAGTGCACAGTATTATTATATAGTAATAGTGCATAGTATTATTATATAGCATTAGTGCATAGTATTAACATATAGTAATAGTGCACAGTATTAATATATAGTAAGAGTGCATAGTATTATTATATAGTATTAGTGCATAGTATTATTATATAGTAATAGTGCATAGTATTATTATATAGCATTAGTGCATAGTATTAACATATAGTATTAGTGCATAGTATTAATATATAGAATTAGTGCATAGTATTAATATATAGTAATAGTGCACAGTATTAATATATAGTATTAGTGCACAGTATTATTATATAGTAATAGTGCACAGTATTATTATACTGTATAGTAATAGTACATAGTATTAATATATAGCAATAGTGCACAGTATTATTATATAGTAGTAGTGCATAGTATTAATATATAGTAATAGTGCACAGTATTATTATATAGTATTAGTTCACAGTATTATTATATAGTATTTGTGCACAGTATTATTATATAGTATTAGTGCATAGTATTAATATATAGTAATAGTGCACAGTATTAATATATAGTATTAGTGCACAGTATTATTATATAGTAATAGTGCACAGTATTATTATATAGCAATAGTGCACACTATTAATATATAGCAATAGTGCACAGTATTATTATATAGTATTAGTGCATAGTATTAATATATAGTAATAGTGCACAGTATTAATATATAGTATTAGTGCACAGTATTATTATATAGTAATAGTGCACAGTATTATTATATAGTAATAGTGCATAGTATTATTATATAGTATTAGTGCATAGTATTAACATATAGTAATAGTGCACAGTATTAATATATAGTAAGAGTGCATTGTATTATTATATAGTATTAGTGCATAGTATTATTATATAGTAATAGTGCATATTATTATTATATAGTAATAGTGCACAGTATTATTATATAGTATTAGTGCATAGTATTAATAAATAGTAATAGTGCACAGTATTATTATATAGTAGTAGTGCATAGTATTATTATATAGTATTAGTGCATAGTATTAATATATAGTAAGAGTGCACAGTATTATTATATATTATTAGTGCACAGTATTATTATACAGTATTAGTGCATAGTATTAATATATAGTAATAGTGCACAGTATTATTGTACAGTAGTAGTGCATAGTATTAATATATAGTAATAGTGCACAGTATTATTATATAGTAGTAGTGCATAGAATTATTATATAGTATTAGTGCATAGTATTAATATATAGTATTAGTGCACAGTATTATTATATAGCAATAGTGCACAGTATTAATATATAGCAATAGTGCACAGTATTATTATATAGTATTAGTGCATAGTATTAATATATAGTAATAGTGCACAGTATTAATATATAGTATTAGTGCACAGTATTATTATATAGTAATAGTGCACAGTATTATTATATAGCAATAGTGCACAGTATTATTATATAGCAATAGTGCACACTATTAATATATAGCAATAGTGCACAGTATTATTATATAGTACTAGAGCACAGTATTATTATATAGCAATAGTGCACAGTATTAATATATAGTAATAGTGCACAGTATTATTATATAGTAATAGTGCACAGTATTATTATACTGTATAGTAATAGTACATAGTATTAATATATAGCAATAGTGCACAGTATTATTATATAGTAGTAGTGCATAGTATTAATATATAATAATAGTGCACAGTATTAATATATAGTATTAGTGCACAGTATTATTATATAGTAATAGTGCACAGTATTATTATATAGCAATAGTGCACAGTATTAATATATAGCAATAGTGTACAGTATTATTACATAGTACTAGAGCACAGTATTATTATATAGCAATAGTGCACAGTATTAATATATAGTAATAGTGCACAGTATTAATATATAGCAATAGTGCACAGTATTATTATATAGTAGTAGTGCATAGTATTAATATATAGTAATAGTGCATAGTATTATTATATAGTATTAGTGCACAGTATTATTATATAGTATTAGTGCACAGTATTAATATATAGTAATAGTGCACAATATTATTATATAGTATTAGTGCATAGTATTAATATATAGTAACAGTGCACAGTATTAATATATAGTATTAGTGCACAGTATTATTATATAGTAATAGTGCACAGTATTATTATATAGCAATAGTGCACAGTATTAATATATAGCAATAGTGTACAGTATTATTACATAGTACTAGAGCACAGTATTATTATATAGCAATAGTGCACAGTATTAATATATAGTAATAGTGCACAGTATTATTATATAGTAATAGTGCACAGTATTATTATATAGTATTAGTGCATAGTATTAATATATAGTAATAGTGCACAGTATTAATATATAGTATTAGTGCACAGTATTATTATATAGTAATAGTGCACAGTATTATTATATAGTAATAGTGCATAGTATTATTATATAGTATTAGTGCATAGTATTAATATATAGTAATAGTGCACAGTATTATTATATAGTAGTGTAGTGCACAGTATTATTATATAGTATTAGTGCATAGTATTAATATATAGTAAGAGTGCACAGTATTATTATATATTATTAGTGCACAGTATTATTATACAGTATTAGTGCATAGTATTAATATATAGTAATAGTGCACAGTATTATTGTACAGTAGTAGTGCATAGTATTAATATATAGTAAGAGTGCATAGTATTATTATATAGTATTAGTGCACAGTATTATTATATAGTAATAGTGCACAGTATTAATTATATAGTAATAGTGCATAGTATTATTATATAGTATTAGAGCATAGTATTATCATATAGTAATAGTGCACAGTATTAATATATAGTAAGAGTGCATTGTATTATTATATAGTATTAGTGCATAGTATTATTATATAGTAATAGTGCATAGTATTATTATATAGTAATAGTGCACAGTATTATTATATAGTATTAGTGCATAGTATTAATATATAGTAATAGTGCACAGTATTATTATATAGTAGTAGTGCACAGTATTATTATATAGTATTAGTGCATAGTATTAATATATAGTAAGAGTGCACAGTATTATTATATATTATTAGTGCACAGTATTATTATACAGTATTAGTGCATAGTATTAATATATAGTAATAGTGCACAGTATTATTGTACAGTAGTAGTGCATAGTATTAATATATAGTAATAGTGCACAGTATTATTATATAGTAGTAGTGCATAGTATTAATATATAGTAATAGTGCACAGTATTATTATATAGTATTAGTTCACAGTATTATTATATAATATTAGTGCACAGTATTATTATATAGTATTAGTGCATAGTATTAAATATATAGTAATAGTGCACAGTATTAATATATAGTATTAGTGCACAGTATTATTATATAGTAATAGGTGCACATTATTATTATATAGCAATAGTGCACAGTATTAATATATAGCAATAGTGCACAGTATTATTATATAGTATTAGTGCATAGTATTAATATATAGTAATAGTGCACAGTATTAATATATAGTATTAGTGCACAGTATTATTATATAGTAATAGTGCACAGTATTATTATATAGCAATAGTGCACACTATTAATATATAGCAATAGTGCACAGTATTATTATATAGTATTAGTGCATAGTATTAATATATAGTAATAGTGCACAGTATTAATATATAGTATTAGTGCACAGTATTATTATATAGTAATAGTGCACAGTATTATTATATAGTACTAGAGCACAGTATTATTATATAGCAATAGTTGCACAGTATTAATAATATAGTAATAGTGCACAGTATTATTATATAGTAATAGTGCACAGTATTATTATATAGTATTAGTGCACAGTATTATTATATAGTAATAGTGCACAGTATTATTATATAGTAATAGTGCATAGTATTATTATATAGCATTGGTGCATAGTATTAACATATAGTAATAGTGCACAGTATTAATATATAGTAAGAAGTGCATAGTATTATTATATAGTATTAGTGCATAGTATTATTATATAGTAATAGTGAACAGTATTATTATATAGTAATAGTGCACAGTATTATTATATAGTATTAGTGCATAGTATTAATATATAGTATTAGTGCATAGTATTAATATATAGTAATAGTGCACAGTATTAATATATAGTATTAGTGCACAGTATTATTATATATAGTAATAGTGCACAGTATTATTATACTGTATAGTAATAGTACATAGTATTAATATATAGCAATAGTGCACAGTATTATTATATAGTAGTAGTGCATAGTATTAATATATAGTAATAGTGCACAGTATTATTATTATAGTATTAGTTCACAGTATTATTATATAGTATTAGTGCACAGTATTATTATATAGTATTAGTGCATAGTATTAATATATAGTAATAGTGCACAGTATTAATATATAGTATTAGTGCACAGTATTATTATATAGTAATAGTGCACAGTATTATTATATAGCAATAGTGCACAGTATTAATATATAGCAATAGTGCACAGTATTATTATATAGTATTAGTGCATAGTATTAATATATAGTAATAGTGCACAGTATTAATATATAGTATTAGTGCACAGTATTATTATATAGTAATAGTGCACAGTATTATTATATAGCAATAGTGCACACTATTAATATATAGCAATAGTGCACAGTATTATTATATAGTATTAGTGCATAGTATTAATATATAGTAATTAGTGCACAGTATTAATATATAGTATTAGTGCACAGTATTATTATATAGTAATAGTGCACAGTATTATTATATAAGTAATAGTGCATAGTATTATTATACAGTATTAGTGCATAGTATTAATATATAGTAATAGTGGCACAGTATTATTGTACAGTAGTAGTGCATAGTATTAATATATAGTAATAGTGCACAGTATTATTATATAGTAGTAGTGCATAGAAATTATTGTATAGTATTAGTGCATAGTATTAATATATAGTATTAGTGCACAATATTATTATACTGTATAGTAATAGTACATAGTATTAATATATAGCAATAGTGCACAGTATTATTATATAGTAGTAGTGCATAGTATTAATATATAGTAATAGTGCACAGTATTATTATATAGTATTAGTTCACAGTATTATTATATAATATTAGTGCACAGTATTATTATATAGTATTAGTGCATAGTATTAATATATAGTAATAGTGCACAGTATTAATATATAGTATTAGTTGCACAGTATTATTATATAGTAATAGTGCAACAGTATTATTACATAACAATAGTGCACAGCATTAATATATAGCAATAGTGCACAGTATTATTATATAGTACTAGAGCACAGTATTATTATATAGCAATAGTGCACAGTATTAATATATAGTAATAGTGCAACAGTATTATTATATAGTAATAGTGCACAGTATTATTATATAGTATTAGTGCACAGTATTATTATATAGTAATAGTGCACAGTATTATTATATAGTAATAGTGCATAGTATTATTATATAGCATTAGTGCATAGTACTTAACATATAGTAATAGTGCACAGTATTAATATATGTAAGAGTGCATAGTATTATTATATAGTATTAGGTGCATAGTATTATTATATAGTAATAGTGCACAGTATTATTATATAGTAATAGTGCATAGTAATTATTATATAGCATTAGTGCATAGTATTAACATATAGTAATAGTGCACAGTATTAATATATAGTAAGAGTGCATAGTATTATTATATAGTATTAGTGCATAGTATTATTATATAGTAATAGTGCATAGTATTATTATATAGCATTAGTGCATAGTATTAACATATAGTATTAGTGCATAGTATTAATATATAGAATTAGTGCATAGTATTAATATATAGTAATAGTGCACAGTATTAATATATAGTATTAGTGCACAGTATTATTATATAGTAATAGTGCACAGTATTATTATACTGTATAGTAATAGTACATAGTATTAATATATAGCAATAGTGCACAGTATTATTATATAGTAGTAGTGCATAGTATTAATATATAGTAATAGTGCACAGTATTATTATATAGTATTAGTTCACAGTATTATTATATAGTATTTGTGCACAGTATTATTATATAGTATTAGTGCATAGTATTAATATATAGTAATAGTGCACAGTATTAATATATAGTATTAGTGCACAGTATTATTATATAGTAATAGTGCACAGTATTATTATATAGCAATAGTGCACAGTATTAATATATAGCAATAGTGCACAGTATTATTATATAGTATTAGTGCATAGTATTAATATATAGTAATAGTGCACAGTATTAATATATAGTATTAGTGCACAGTATTATTATATATAGTAATAGTGCACAGTATTATTATATAGCAATAGTGCACACTATTAATATATAGCAATAGTGCACAGTATTATTATATAGTATTAGTGCATAGTATTAATATATAGGTAATAGTGCACAGTATTAATATATAGTATTAGTGCACAGTATTATTATATAGTAATAGTGCACAGTATTATTATATAGTAATAGTGCATAGTATTATTATATAGTATTAGTGCATAGTATTAACATATAGTAATAGTGCACAGTATTAATATATAGTAAGAGTGCATTGTATTATTATATAGTATTAGTGCATAGTATTATTATATAGTAATAGTGCATATTATTATTATATAGTAATAGTGCACAGTATTATTATATAGTATTAGTGCATAGTATTAATAAATAGTAATAGTGCACAGTATTATTATATAGGTAGTAGTGCATAGTATTATTATATAGTATTAGTGCATAGTATTAATATATAGTAAGAGTGCACAGTATTATTATATATTATTAGTGCACAGTATTATTATACAGTATTAGTGCATAGTATTAATATATAGTAATAGTGCACAGTATTATTGTACAGTAGTAGTGCATAGTATTAATATATAGTAATAGTGCACAGTATTATTATATAGTAAGTAGTGCATAGAATTATTATATAGTATTAGTGCATAGTAATTAATATATAGTATTAGTGCACAGTATTATTATATAGCAATAGTGCACAGTATTAATATATAGCAATAGTGCACAGTATTATTATATAGTATTAGTGCATAGTATTAATATATAGTAATAGTGCACAGTATTAATATATAGTATTAGTGCACAGTATTATTATATAGTAATAGTGCACAGTATTATTATATAGCAATAGTGCACAGTATTATTATATAGGCAATAGTGCACACTATTAATATATAGCAATAGTGCACAGTATTATTATATAGTACTAGAGCACAGTATTATTATATAGCAATAGTGCACAGTATTAATATATAGTAATAGTGCACAGTATTATTATATAGTAATAGTGCACAGTATTATTATACTGTATAGTAATAGTACATAGTATAATATATAGCAATAGTGCACAGTATTATTATATAGTAGTAGTGCATAGTATTAATATATAATAATAGTGACACAGTATTAA